>NC_081412.1:511954691-512057191 GCF_030272615.1 Cryptomeria japonica
ATCTACAATATCAAATATGAAAAGTGTTAACAACTGTATATGCGACCTCCAATTAGTCACATATAGAGAATGTGAGAAATCAAAGGACATGGAAAAAAAAGGAATGTAAAACATGTAAACATAATATAAGAACCATATTAATATATAAAAGAAATATAATCATCAAGTCACATAGAGTAAAGTTGTCCCTAGTATATGCAACATGATAAAATAAAGAGATCCTTTGATAGCCCATATATAATTAAGTTGGTATAATGTATGAGATAAGGTTATGACAAGGGTCCCAAATGTGTGGTCATATTGGAAAACATTATAAAGATCATAAATCATAGTAACATAAGAATGAAAGCATGGGCATGAGATGGTCATAAACATAAAGTAATAAACACTGATAATAAGTAAACCTAACAAAAATATCTAAACCAAAAACAAATAAACTTCAACCCAAATAAACAGAAGACTCGATCCTTGGATTGTAGCATATATTGTGGCATCTCCACTAAGGTCCTATTTTTTTCTCTTAACAATGTTGCTTTTAAAGGAGTGTAGTTATTGTTAATTCTCTCTTAATCTCGCGGTGCTCACAAAAATATTTGAATATGATATTGCCATACTATTCACCATTATGCATTCTAAATTCTTGTGACCATACTCCCACTTTAAGTTTCCAAAAGTGTCAAATATTTTTGTTTTTTAAAACACTTCATCATTTTACTTGGGGAAGTAGACCCAAATGTTTCTAAAGAAACCATCAATTGATGTTAAGATGTATCCATTCCCCCCTTAATTAAGGATTCACAAGGTCAAATAAATCATTGTTGATAAGTTCAAAAGATTGACTTGTCCTCCAACTAGACTTTTCAAACTCGTCTCTATGTTGTTTTCCAACCATGCATGTCATATATACATTTAAGTTTACCCTTATCCAAGGAATTTTATCAATCATATTCATCTTTCAAAGTATAGATGAATATCAATAATTTAATTGATCAAATTTTAATGCATAATTCACTTGTAAAGGAATCTATAGTTATGTAAACTATATTATCTATGCCTATTAAAATTTGGTAGTGATTTAAAATATTGTTGAACACACAAATACACTGAGGAGGGGTTGAATCAATGTATACTTTAATACTTCTAAAAACACTTTTCAACACTCAAGAGTAATTAACCATATAATGCAGAAGAATGTGAAGATCAATAACACAACACACAACACCTAGATATATGTGGAAAACCCAAGATTGGAAAAACCACAGTGAGAAAATGTTGCTTAGAGATACTCTCCAAATCTAGCCTCACAAATGTATCAATTGATTACAATCAATTTGAAGGCACCAACCTTCGGGAGATACTAATCCCCTTAACTTTATGGACACCAATCCAAAGGAGAACCAACCCCCTATAGTTTATGGACACCAATCCAAAGCAGCACCAAACCCTTTACAATAACTTACTCAAAATTTGGGACATCAATCCCTTTACAACATTCAAGAGTACAATCTTGATGAAATAAGAAAATGAATTAAAATGAACCTTTGTAGTTCTGCTCTATCTCTTCAAAAATTTAGTTCACACCCTTTTCAACTCTACAACTCTCTCTTCTTTGTTGCTTAGATTGATAAAACAATATTTTCTCTCACTTTGTTCTACCTCTCGACAACTTCTAGATCTTTCTTCTCATTACCAACAACAACATGTGTATTGATTTTTATTCTATTTGTATGCTTTGTATTAACCTCTAAAAAGTTGGTCAATACCACATCATAGATCATACAAGCAACTAATTTCATCATTTTCACACAATATGACTTGTACACCTTTCTATGCTTGCATTAGAATAATTTATTAAGTCAGTTTGCACTCTATTCTTATCATAACAACATAGAGAATCGATCCCATTTTGTAATTTTCCAATTGCATTCAATAGATAGCTGCCTAAGTCGACTTGTGCAAGTTCCCAGAATTGTCTATTATTGTGTCAAAACAAGTTCCTCTAGATCCTTAAAATTTGGATTGTTGATTCCCTTGACTTGACCAAAAATATTTGGTCATTGTTGCCACTGTGGTTGTTCCACACGTCACATCATTTTAGCTTGCTCAAATTCCCTAAGTCTTCTTCGGTATGTCACATTGGAGAGTCATGTTCTACTTTACCTTAACCATAGGGAACATGTGGCATTGGGTCACAACATCCTGACATGACTTCTTCTTACATCATCAAACCTTGTAAAGCTGGATTTTGTTCATTCCTTCTAGCTTTGTGGGTCTTGGCACAACACGTGGCAGTTGCTATCTTCATCGCAAGTCTTTCCTGATGATGTCACCTCTCTATATGACAATGTAATTTAAATGACACATGAGACTATCTCGTTACTTTGTGGGCTAACATTCCAATGTTGTCTCTAGGCTACGAGGTTGCGACATAACATCTTTTGTGACCATTCATGGTTAGATCATAAGATCGCAAGTCATATTGACGATTATCCCTAACTGCTACGATCATGTGCTTGACGATCCATCACAACATCGTAGTCTTTCCCAATGATCTATCCTAACCACTGTGAACATGCGCCCAAACACTTCACGATTCATCGTTGTACGCTAGAAAGAGTGGAACTTGCAAAATGAAGGTGAGCACATCAAGCATACCAATAAAATATTATATTAGAGGATTCAATAAGAACAAAACATGTTAATCAATCAAAACTCTAAAAGCTTCTCATTGTTCTCTGTCTCCAAGGATCCTTCACATCAAGGTGTCTCTTAGCTTGGAAGAGCACTTGATCTCTAGGATGACGACCCAAAGAATGAGGGATAGTTTGATAAAAGACCTAAATGCTATGCAACTAAGATCTTAGTGAATAATTTTGATATGAAACTAGACAATGATATGTTGCAAGAATGATGATATTGATATGAAGTTAAATTAGCATGAAAATGATATTAAGATGATATTAAGCTAGCATGAAAATGAGACTAGCATGATATATTACTAACATGATATGCAAAACATGATAAATCTATGCTATGATGCTACTAAAATGATCTAATTGCTATTATCAAAGAGAGGCTAAAATGCTTGATGAAATGAGAGTATAACTTAGATGCATGAAGACTTGGATGATGATAATGAAGAAATGAGGCCTATTTATAGAATAAGTAGGAAATTGGATGGTCAATATTGAATAATCTTAATGAGGGTTAGGATTGAAGGATAATCAATCCATGTGAGACCTTCAACCCAATCCCATGTTGACAAGTGTCACCATGAGGAGGATTGAGAGGAGAGATGAGGAGAATTAAATGCTTGCGAGGACATGATGGTTATCCTAGGGGGTTGGGTTAGGGTTAGGTTAATGGATATTCCTTTTATCCAAGGGATACATGAATGTGCAAGGGTTAAATGGTTACCTCAGTCAGAGCAATAAATGATTTGAAGAGACCCATGAGTTAAAAGGATGGTTAAGTTAGAGGAAAGTCTCTAACCAAAGGTCAAAGGTGAGTTGATCATAAATGGTTATGTAAGAGCCTTTAATGGTTTGGAAGACTTTGGAGGTTAACCATTTGAATATATAAAGCCTTTAATGGTTATTGAATACTTTGGGGGTCTTTGAGAAGTGACCTTTTTCTTAAGGAATGTGAAAATGATTTTGAGGGGGATTAGGGTAAATTAGAAGTGATTAGAAGAATCTAGAAGAGATTTAGGCATGCAAATGGGAGGATTTTTAGGATTTAATTAAAATAAAATTGATTTATTTCAATTATTGGTTGCAACTTGCATTTGATAGATTTAAATAATATTGATTTATTTAAATGTGAATTTTGAATTTTATTTAAATATATCTTAATTTATTTAAATGATAAAAAGTAGGATAAAACATTAATGGTTTGAAGAGGTTGAGGGAAACTATTAAAGTCTTAAGAAGACTCTAGAAGTAAGTTGTTAAAAGCTTAAAAGACTTTAAGGGAAACCATTAAAGGCTTGAGAAGACTCTAGAAGGAAGCCATTAAAGGCTTAAAGAATTAAGGGTTAACTTGCAACTTGTATTTTCTAGAAAGTGCAAAGTGTGGGATGGATTTTAGGAATTTAAATAAATAATTCATTTATTTAAAATAATGGTGCAACTTGCCTTTTGAATATATATTTAAATAAATATTGATTTATTTAAATGTGAGAGGGATTTCATTAGGTAAATAGTCTCAATGCTTGGTAGTGCTGTAAATTGTTCTAATATTATAAATAGTTAAAGGGTATAATAATACAATTTAGAGAAGGAACAAGATGGTGGCACTGGATGGCAGCAGGAGCAGTGCTAGTGAACAAAACAGGGTCAACAATCTGAGGCATTCTGGCTCCCAATCCACGAAGGTTGGTTCCTGGAGTGATGAAGTGGATATTGCTTTTCCCATTAAGATTGGTAGTATGCAAGCGGTCTAGGTACCGAACAAAGCAGGGGTAACAGATAAGTTTCAGAGCTCCAAATATTCCAATCTGCGGTTAAACCATAGAAATCCCTACTCAAGTGGTAATTCATGCCCTATTGACCTAATCAAGTGGAAGGTGAATGGTTTCAGTTGGAACAACAAAGGCTAGTTCTGTAAGGCTAGCCATCCTGTATCTGAGGGCCCCAGAAACTGGCATCCACCGCCTAAACCTAACACTTCCGATGCGCCACTCGAGAGAGACATCCCTTATACCGACTCTTTTTTGGCTCCCCAGACTGGTCATGGTAATTTCCAAAAATGGAATGGGTGCTTCAGGCAAGGAAACTCAAAGGCAGATCAAGCAAGGTTTTGGAAATCTAACTAACATCCTATTAATTAGAACCCTCGACTGAATCTAGAAAGATGCCTAGATTTTTGGAGAGCAGGCTCTCTCTCTCTCTCTCTCTCTCTCTCTCTCTCTCTCTCTCTCTCTCTCTCTCTCTCTCTCTCTCTCTCTCTCTCTCTCTCTCTCTCTCTCTCTCTCTCTCTCTCTCTCTCTCTCTCTCTCTCTCTCTCTACGGCCCCGTTTTCATAAACCAGTAAGTAAAACCTCAAGATCCACTATCTTCCTGGATGAGAATAAAATTAATTCTTCTCGATCAAATTTGCTTGAGTCTTGCCTTTTTATCAAGTGGGGTGGTGGAAAGCGGGTTAAGGACAACTTTGAATCCTGGTGTAGAGCGCAGTGGGGAAATGATATTAATATTAATATTCTCCTGAATGATTTCTATATGATTGAATTTATGAACAATAAGGAGAAATGGCAAGCTAAAAACAGAGGTCCATATATCCTAGATGGCATTGAAGTTCACACCATCGATTGGCAGCCCAATTTCAATCCCTGGACATATGTCTTGCCGGATAACAAGGTATGGTTAAGACTGTATAATTGTCCCTTAGATTATTGGCACATTTATGTCATTAAGGACATATGCAAAAACCTTGGTACCTTTGTATTGACTGATGATATCTTGGAAGATAAACTATGGGGAATCTTTCTTAAAATTTGTATTAGCACAAATCAAATCAATAAGATCCCTGACGAAGTCAAAATTATTGGGGCTGGAAAGATCTAGATTCAAAAGATTGATAGGGAAGATCAACTGCATATTTGTCCTAAATGCTTCTCCTTGGATCATTCCGGTATTAGTTGTGATTTCTCAGCTACAATACAACGAAATTATTCTTGTATGCAATCTCCTATTGAGGATAAACTACAACCGGAACCTCTCATTACCGATGACTCCAGGGATGCCCTTTGTAATGACACTCTTGAGAAGGAGAATGTTACGCTAATGGAGGCAACCCCTTTGATCACAGTCCCCCCTCCTCTGGTTAAAATGAGATCCAACAAGATCTTCTCACACTGCTGGAGAAGACCAAATCCCTACAGGCAGACATTGAATCCAAGATTGCGGACTCTCTTCCACCCTCCCCCTTTGTGCCTAGGAATCAATTGGCAATTGAAGATGAAATTCCACCCTCTCAGGATATGAAGAATAACACTATAGGGGTGTTGGGAGGACAGACTAGCCCTCAAATAGGTATTGATCTAGAAGATGGTGAAATTGAAACCTCCTCCTCGGAGGGGAAGGAGGACTTTGAACCTAACCCAGAGCTTATATTGGAGGGGTCCTTAAAAGGTTTTGGAAAATCAGATTCAACTATTGATAAACCAAATTTTAAACCAAAAGGTGTGCATGGGTGCAAGTCCATAAAAGTCATGCTAGCAGTAGCTGGACCTGCCTGTGGTCAAACCAAGCTTAATTTAGGGAAGGGAATTGCCCTTCCCCAGGAGTCATGAGACTCTTATCTTGGAACGTCAGGGGCATCAATGCCCCTAACAAATGGTGCTTGATTAAGTGCCAGATTGATGACACCAAAGGAGATATTTGGCTACTACATGAAACTAAATGGAACAAGGCTGAGATTGAGGCCAAAATGAGAGTTTAGAAATAGTGGAATGGGTTTTTTAGGAAATTTGATGGAGCTTCCAGTGGCTTGTGAATTATTTGGAACCCCATGAATGTTAAGATCTCACTTGTGGGAGAAGATAAGTATTGGCAACATTACTTGGTCACTATTCTTGGGTGAAATGAGAACTTCAATCTCTTCAATGTGTACGAACCTTCTTCTGCTGGTGACAAGTGAGCTCTTTGGGATCTCCTATCCTTTAAGCTAAACAATATTACCAATGGTAGTTGTATGGTAGCTGGGGATTTTAATGCAATACTTTCTGGCACTAAGAAAAGTGGGGTTATTCAGAGGACTAGTACGTCCCAAAAAGACTTCTTGGACTTTGTTGAGAAGAATCATCTCTTAGACATTGTTTTGAAAAATGGAATTTTCACATGGACGAACCAAAGATTGGGCTTCTCTAATATTGTTGAATGACTTGACCGGTTCTTTGTTTTGAATGATTGGCTAGGCTAAAATCTAGCCTTAGAATTATTGATTCTATCACTCACTAGATCAAATCACCACCTGATCTGTCTGGAGGTTGCCTTGGCTTAAGTGGAGGGAGGTACTTAGTTTCGGTTTGAGAAAATGCGACTCAGAGTGGCTAAATTACATGATCTAATAGCAGCTTGGTGGAATGAGCCGGTATTTAGGAATCACTCAAGACTTCTCATTCTCAATAAAAAAACTCAAGTATATTAAGGTTAAGATCAAGGAATGGAATATTAACCACTTCAAGAATATTCATATGGAGAAATTAAGAATTAAGGCTGAACTGGCAGATTTAATCAACTCTATTACGTCTTCACGAATCACTGAAGAGCTTTTCATCAAAGAAAATTCTCTCAAATTTGACCTAAATGAAATCCTTAGATGTGAAGAAATCCACTAGCGACAAAAATTAAGGGAGTTATGGTTGAAGGAAGGAGATAAAAACACCAAATTCTTCCTCCGGTCGGCCATTGCCAATCGTAATAGAAACAAAATATCATAGATTATGAGATCGGATGGTGTCACTATCAGGAATTACGAGGACATTGCGTAGGAAGCTGTAAGTTTCTTTGACTCTCTGCTGAATGGTGACCGTCAAGTCGATCATGAATCAAGAGCCAAAATTCTAAACTCCATCCCATCTATCATATCTACTAATCAAAATACAGCTCTATGTACGCCCATTTCTATTGATGAAGTAAGAAAAACCACCCTCTAGTTGAAATTGGATAAGACTCCTGGCCCAAAAGGCTTCCCTACCGCGTTCTTCCATCATTACTGGGATATCATTGCTCGAGATTTACATCTTGCTGTAGAAGAATCAAGAAAGAAGATGACTATGTTAGGGGCCATCAATCACACCTTTTTTACTCTAATCCCAAAGAAGCAGAACCCACAATAGATGAGTGACTTCAGGCCTATCACTCTATGCAATACTGTATATAAGATTGCAACAAAGATCATAGCTAACATATTGAAGCCCCTCCTGATGCACATCATATTAGAGGAACAAAGTGGGTTTGCCCCTGGAAGATCCATTGTAGAAGGTATCATTGTTGCTCATGAAAGACTCCACACAACCAGGAAAACTAAGGACTCCTATATGATTTTAAAACTGGACATCCTGAAAGCTTATGACATGGTGGACAGGGATTTCTTATTTGATGTTCTCAATAAATTTGGTTTCTGCAAGGAATGGCTCACTTGGGTCATGAGTTGTCTCTCTTCCCCCAAATTCTTGGTTCTGGTCAATGGTTCATCCCACAGTTTCTTCTCTTCGACAAGAGGTATTAAACAAGGTGATCCATTATCACCCTTTCTATTTATCATAATGGATGAAGCCTTAGGTCGATCCATAAGAACTCTCCAGCAAGATGGTCGTTGGGTTGGAGTTAATGTGGCAACAGGGGTTGAAAAAATGACTCATCTTTAGTTTGTTGATGACACCATTCTATTTGGATCGACCTGTAGGCGGGAAGCCAGATCAATCAAAACTTGCCTTGATGACTATTGTTTGGCTTTTGGACAGAAAATCAACTGGCATAAATCTGAAGTGTTTATCGTCAACACTTCGCTCAACTTACAAACGGTATTATCAAGGATTCTCAATCTAAGAGTTGCTAATTTCCTAGGGAAATTTCTTGGTACCCCACTCTTCATTGGTAGTAATAGAGCTCACTACTGGAAGCACCTCATTGATAAGTGCAAATCCAAGCTTGCAACTTGGAAAGGCAAGTGGTTATCTTCTGCAGGGAAACTCGCTATGATAAAGTCGGTCCTTTCTGCGCTACCAATTTTTTCCATGGCTTGCCTACGATTACAGGTGGCAATTGAAGAAGAATTGATTTCTCTAATGATAAATTTCCTTTGGAATGGGTCGGATGATAAAGGTAAATTTCCCCTGATAGCTTGGAAAAAGATTTGTCAACCAAAAATGGCAGGTGGTGTCGGTATCCACCAAATATCAATTATGAATTTAACAATGGGTGCTAAACTGGTTTGGGAAATCTGTAGCGGCGGGAAGCAAAAATGGGCAAGGCTCCTGAAACATAAATATTTGGACTCACTAGAACCTAAGCGGATTCTGACTATCAACAACCCACCCAGGGGTTCGACTATCTAGAATTTCATTTTGGACAGCAGGGAAATCATAAGCGATTAGGCCTGGGAGGTCAGGAATGGCAGGGATGCCTCCTTTTGGTTTGACTCTTGGTCGGGTGAAGCTGCTCTGTCACATCCCCTCTCTACATCTTGTTATGGAGGTAACCTGTTGCCTCTAGGGGCATAATATCTATGATTATGGTTATCCGATCCTAGAAAATGGTATTTCTAAATGGAAATGGAACTCCTTGGACGAGTTGGACTTGGATCAATTTCAGGAGGACTTATTTACTGACATTCTCAACAAAAGGATTATTCTCCCTTCCCCTGATATGGATATTATTAGGTGGTGTGGCTCCTCTGATGGAAAATACAACGTATGCTTTGGCTATAAGCTGAAAGAAGCGGCTATAGACAAAAAAGACTGGCCTGTTAATCTATTTTGGCATCAACACCTCCTCCCCAAAGTAGGTTCCTTTGCCTGGTTGGCCTGCTAAAGGAAAATCTTAACCCAAGAAAGGCTCCATTCAATGGGTACCAATGGACCCAATAGATGTCCTTTATATCTAGATCAGAAAGAGACTGTTGATCATCTTCTTCTCCATTGCAAATTCCCTAGTCATTGTTGGTGGTATTTCATGGAAAAATTGAGATTATTCGACCCCTTCCCAGCAGGGCTGGACAATTGGTTTTTGTAATGGCCTAAACTGGTTGGAAAGGTGGTTTTTTTTTAATTTGCTCTTCATCCTCCCATCACTTCTGATTTGGGAAATTTGGAAAGAAAGGAACCACAGAATCTTCCAGGGTAAAGATATGGGCCCTCAGTCTCTTTGTGCAAAAATTGAGAACCACCTGACTGAGCTCCTGAATGTGGCGACCCAATCCAAAACACTTAAGAAAAATTTGTTCATGGACTGGGATTGTAAGATTAAGTTGGCTCTTCCAAACCTACTCATCCCTCCGATTTTCGGTCTGGGCTCTCCGGTGGATCAGACCAACCCAAGAGAGGGGGTGATTTGGGATGCACCAGCAGTTGGGTGGAGCAAGGTAAACTTTGATGGTGCTTCTACATGCAATCCAGGCCAAAGTGGTATTGGTTGCATTCTGAGGGATTATGATGGTCTCTATATTAAAGAAATCTCCGAAAAGATTGGAGTGGCTACTAATAATGAAGAGGAATTCAGAGCGGCATTTAGAGGTCTTCGGCTAGGGAAGGAGCTTGGGGTACAGAAAATTCATTTGGAGGGCGACTCATTAAATGTCATTAACGCGATCCGCTGCAATAACACCCCTTGTTGGCGCCTTAACTAGTGGCTTCAACCGATCCTGGTGCTGCTAGCTTCCTTTGATGAATTATGGGTTAGCCATATCTACAGAGAAGGTAATGGTGAAGCCGATAGAATTTCTAAATTTGTTATATCCGTCAGTGATCCTCCCTGAAGATCCACTGATGTTGTTTTTTGTTGGGCCGATTGACATGCTCTCCTCACTCAGGTTTGTTTCCTTTGAAATATGGCACGTACTGGTGGGTCTCTTGATAGGTGCACGCTCTTTGATTCTATCTGCCCCATCCAGTTGTGGAGCAAACCGGTGCTCTGTTCCCTGGTAGCCGCGACTCCCACTCTCCACCTTTTGGTCTTGGTTTCGGTGGAAAGATTGATCGGCTACCTTGTTAACCAGTTAAGATCTCCTCTTATCATCGTGATGTGATGCATTGCTGACACTATTGATTAGTGCCAGTTTGGCTCATGGCTATTTAATACAAGTGTACTTGAGTATCCAGTTACGACTGCATCCTTCAAGATTTTTTTATGATTACTTGATGCTTAAAGTCGGTCAACATCAAGTTAAGGAGGTTTGGAGCAGATGGTTAGTCGAATATCGGTTGCTCACGCGTGTGGGAATTTATTGGAGACGCAGGCACAAGATGTTGTATTCTCTGGTTCGACTCCTTAATATTTAATAAATGAATACCCCTTCTTCTCACCATGTTTTGCTTTCCTCTTGGCAACTCGATACGGAGACCCCAATCCTCCTTGAAGCTACTTGTTGACAGTTGGCTTTCCTAGGCGAAATCACGGACAAGTGTCTACAAGAGGTCCTTTTCTCCCGACATCCTCTCATTCTCCACAACTTAAAGAGGATATTGGGAAATGAATTTCTTATGGCCTACCATAGGTATAGAGCCAATGTTGATATTCCAGGCTTTTTTCTTGCAATATTAATCTACATGGGGACTAGTAAGCAGCAAGAAAAACTACTAACCCAAATGATATTCAAGCACCGCCTATTGGGAGAAATAGATGTTGTATTAGACAATATTGATGCCAATCTCATAATTCCACTTCCCCAAAACTACTATATGTCACTTAGCAATGGAGCGGAGGTGAAGAAGCTCATGATTATTAATTCTCTGGATTTTGTATCCTTCCAAGCAACTTGGCCCGTCATCTCCAGGAACATTGAGTTCCTTTTGAAAGCGAGTGGTATACAAAGCGGTTTCACGTCGAATTGGAGGGCAATTTTTCTCTAGGATGAAGATTTAGCAGTGATTAATGACCTTAGGATCCTTGAGAATGGTGATTTGGTAGATGGAAATGACCGGGGATTTGGGTTGGGTGAAGAATGGTATCCAAACGACTACCGACTCCCTAAGGAGAAGGCAGAATCGACAGCTCATTTGAATTGTGGCCATGAATGTCCCATTGTCTTAGATGCGGCCAATGCGCTCGTGGAAGATGCTTCTAATGACTTTCTGTGACTCTGGTTGACTCTAAGCCCTTCGGTCTCTCTACCTTTTGAGATTGTCTGTTTTTGTCTTATGACCTCTGCATCTTTAAGAGGTCTTTAAGATGTCGGTATATTGTTGCCCTCATCCAGTTCTGTGTCGATTTCTCTTTTCCATGGATTAGAGCTATGGTAGGGGGTTTTCTTCCTGATTCTTTCCCCTACTGCTCTTATTGAATCAGAGCTTGTATTCTCCTTCTTTTTTAATACAAGGGTGCTACCCCTCTGCAGCTATTTACTTATTAAAAAAAAAATGTGAGAGGGATTTAATTAAATGTCAATTTAATTAAATGTGGAAAGGGAATTTAATCAAATAAATATGATTTATTTAATTAATAGTCTGAATTTGGCTAGATGAATTAAATCAAATAAATTGAATAGTTTATTTAATTAATAGAAGAAAGGGGTGAATTAATTAAATATTAATTTAATTAATAATTGGAAAATGGATGATAGAAAAATTCAATATAAATTTAATTAATAGCTAGATAGATGATAATTAAAAAAATATAAAATTCATTTAATCAAGTGGATAGAAACAGGTGTCTACATTTTGCCCCTCTTTGAAGTGATGTGTGACCACACGTTGATTCAAAGAAAAATAATTGCTTGATGTTGTTGCTAAAATTTTTGATCCATTTGTCATAGATGCTGATGGTTGAATAATGATGTGATGATGCCCCCTCGGGAGATGAATCAGATAGATATATGCATTTTGGGGATTTGGACAATTGATTCATTTCTCGATTAATACTTGATGTTGCTGATTAACTTGATATGATCTCCCAAAAAATATTAATTTCTTGATTGTGTTGATGTGTTTGCTTAGTTAGATGATTGGTTGAGTTTGATTGCCCTTATGATTGATGAGTGCCAATGAAATGAAGGCACGATTTGATAGGTTTGATTGATTCTATGACCTCATGATTGATGAGAGTCACGGATATGTTAGGTTTGATTAACCTCCTAATTGATAAGAGTTTATGATAGAAACTCCAATTTTGATGATTTTGTGATTGCACCATTGATGGGATAGGTTTGATGAACCTTTGATTGATAAGAGTTTATGATAGAAACTCTAATTTTGATGATTTCGTGACCTTGCCACTGATAGGTTAGGTTTGATGAACCTTTGTTTGATAAGAGTTTATGTTAGAAACTCCAATTTCTAGGATGTCGTGACATCATTACTAATAGGTTAGGTTTGATGAACCTTTGATTGATAAGTTTATGATAGAAACTCCAATTTTAGGATATCGTGACCTCATCACTGATATGTTAGGTTTGATGAACATTTTATTGATAAGAGTTTATGATAGAAATTCTAATTTTGAGGATCTCGTGACCTTGTCACTGACATGTTAGGTTTGACGAGCCTTTGATTGATAAGAGTTTATGATAGAAACTCTTATTTTTAGGATGTCGTGACATCATCACTGATAGGTTAGGTTTGATGAACATTTGATTGATAAGATTTTATGATAGAAACTCCAATTCAGAGGATGTTGTGACCTCATAACCGATAAGTTAGGTTTGATGAACCTTTGATTGATAAGAGTATGATAGAAACTCCAATTTTGAGGATGTTGTGACCTTGTCACTGATAGGTGCTCAAAGAGATTGATTAAGATCTCAAGTGAGTGGATAGGATAACTAATTGATTGATTTGATCGATTGATAGATAATTGACATTTTGTTGATATCACGTTGCAGGCAGATTTAGATGTGTTGATGTTGGTGCATCTGGGGGAGTAGTAGGGTGATTTGATGCACTTATGTATGATGATGTGTAACTAAATACAATGACGATGATGTGATATGATGATGCTTTGTAACATGATTTAGAATCTTTTGGATGATGATAAATGTTTTGATATTGTGCTAAATGTGCTAATGGTAATGATATGATACTACATTAATGATACTAATAAAATGATATTAATGAAATGATACTAATGATACCAAATGTAACATGATGTGCAAATGCCCCTAAATGCAAATTGAATGATACAATAAGATAATGTCATTATATGATAGGAAATGCAACTAAATGCACTTTAAATGAGATGATAAATGATATGGTAATGCAACTAAATGCACTTTAACTGATATGGTAATAAAAATAAATGCACTATAACTGATATGATAATGCAACTAAATGCACTTTAACTGATATGGAAATGCAACTAAATGCACTATAACTGATATGGTAAATGATACTAAATGCACTATAAATGATATGAAATGTACCCTCTAAGATAGTCATCCTTTCGATCAAAATGTGTAGTGCTTCTTTTTCATCATGATTGATTTTTTTTAATGTTGAAAGTTAATACAAGCAACATGGTATATTCGAACCATGTTGACCTGAGTATAACTTATATGGATTTTGATATTGCAATATGACACAGGCATTGAGGTATAATTGAACCAAGATGACCTAAGTGTTGCTTGCATAAAATAGACAATAGTTAATCTTCGTCCTATACAAATTCAAAATATCCTTAGTGATATATTTCTTGATCATGTCTTAAGACAAATTTGCATAGTAATAAGGTTTCACTCACAAATAGCAGACTAAGAAAATATCAAACTCCTTCCTTGTGTCTCTAGTCTTTAAAACACCCTTGAGTCCCTTAGGAGATATGATCACAAAAATAAAAAACTACCATAGGTAAACATGCATGCTGCCCCATATATTTGTCAGATAGCACATCTTGCAAATGTATCATTTTTTGTGTTGCAGAAATTAGTTTGTGCGTCCATTTTTTGTTTGGTGTTTACCATCGATAGTTATGATATTTGTTTTCGTTCAAGCATCTATGTTTATGTTATTTGATTGTTTAAACCCAAAAGGCGAGATGCCCGCACTTAAGTCAGGATTTTTCCCCTAGCTATGGACACTTCTTTCAATAATAGATATGTACACTAATCACCAAGTCATGGTGAGATATGATGTGGATAATTGTTCGGATAACCAAGGATAGTGACCATGCAAAGTGTGTCCAAGATTGTGTTGAATTAAAAGGTTTTGTGATGGCCATTGGCTTAGCTCAGATGGATGCCAAAGATATGATATATGCACCCATATATGGAAGAGTCGATCTATCACAAATAGCGCCTGTTGCCAGGTTTTCACTACTTTGTTTTATTGTACTTTTTTCTTTTCTTTTTCTTTTTGTTATCCATGCATTGGATAACTCATGTATAGAACCTCTTGAGATGAATGTTGTTGATAGGGTCATCAAACAGGACCCCTTTTGATGTAGACAGTTGATATGCTCATGATCCATAAGCTCATATGATGACAAAAGGACCTAGCCAATTTGCTTCAAACTTGCCTTTCTTTTCTTGATCCTGTTGATTGCGGGGATTTTCCTTTAGTACCAAGTCACCAATTTTAAATGCCCTTGGTTTACTTTGCAGTTGTAGCTCCTGCGCATGCATTGTTGGTATGCTTTGAGGCAATCAAAAGCATGTTGATGGCTTTCATCTTGCAATTCTAATTCTTGCAGTTGGTTTACCCTATACGCCTCATCTGGAATGAGTCCTTTCAATGATACTTTGAGTGAAGGTATTTCAACCTCAATGAGTAAGATGTCCTCTGATCCATATACAAGTGAGTATGGTGTGGCTCCTGTAGGTGTGTGGATGCTAGTTCTGTCGACCCATCTGGGTTGAGTTGTACATGCCAATCACAACCAACATCGTTCACTGTTTTCTTTATGATTTTCAGGATGGTTTTGTTTGAGGCCTCTTCTTGGCCATTCCCTTGTGGCTAATAAGGTGTGGAGAAACGATGTTGGATATGGAATCATTTGCATAGTTCTTTCACATCTTGATTTTTTAATGGTGGAACTAAGAATTCCATACTGACAAATGAGATAATTCAAGATAAAAGAAGATATTTGTTTGCCGGTAGTCGTAGTCATTGGAACTACCTCAATCCATTTTGTAAAATACTAGTGGCGGTGATGATGAACTTATGTCCATTTGAAGAGGAAGCATGAATTTTTCCCACTAGACCGAGTCCCCATTGGCAAAATGGCCATGATGTAGTGAACGGTTGCAGCTCCCATGTCGGTGCATGTATAAGATTTCCATGAATTTGGCATTTCGGACATTTTTCTGGCAAACTGGTATGATTCCTTTTCCATGTTCGGCCAATAATATCCCATCCCTAGAAGTTTCTTGGCCAGAGTAGGACCACTTGAATGTGTTTAAAAAATACCTTCATGAAGTTATTGCAAGGCAGTTTCAGACTAGTTATGATCAAGACACCGAAGAAAAGTACCATCAAGACCTCATCGATAAAGTGTGTTAGCGGTTAGGGTGTAATGGGCAACTTGATGAATAAAGTTGTGTTTCTAGTTTAGGGATAGATCTAGTGGAAGGATATTGTCTTTTAGGTATGTGTAGATCTTTCCATAGAGGGGTGAGTTGGAATTGACTATGTGGCATATGACTTGGGATTCAGAATTGTCATAAGCAGGGGAAAACAATTTCTCCACCAATAACTCATAACGACTTTGTTTCTCTGGTGTTTGAAGGAGTGAGGCAATGGTTGCCATGGCGTCTACAACCTTTTTATCCAACCTTGGAATCTGTTCAAATTTGATGTCCACAAAGTACTTCTTGAAGTTGTCCACCATTCTCTTGTAGGGCATCAACTTGTCGTCCTTTGTTTTATAATCATCATTAACTTGATTAATGACCAATTGAGAGTCTCCATAGACATTTAACTCTGTGATCTTCCACTCTACGACCACTTTGATACTTGTTACTAGGACTTTATCCTCAGATATCTTATTTGTGCAAGTAAACATCAATCTACAAGATCTTGGAATAGTGTGTCCTTCTGGAGTGACAAATAAAATACCCGCACTGGATCCATGTTGTGTGTATGATCCATCAAAGTACAAAACCCATGTTTTTTTGTGACTATTAAGACATCTATGTCTGGAAATTCAACATGCATTGGATGATTGTCTTGCAATGGAGCGTCTGCCAATTGATCTGCTATGGCTTGACCTTTGATTTCTCTTTTGTTTGTGTAGTGAATGCCAAATTAACTTAGACTCATTACCCATTTAGCTAGCCTTCCTGTGAGAGAAGCTTTGATGAGAAGATATTTTAATGGGTCCCAATTTTCGCTACTAGCTTGATTGTGTGAGCTACCATATAGTGTTGAAACTTTTGAGAAGCGAACACCACAACTAACACAAGCCTTTTCAATAAAGGTATAGTTGATCTCATATCCATTTAATGTCTTGTTGATGTAGTATATTTCCTTTTCCTTGCTCGTTGAATCCTCTTGTGCTAACAATGCTCCTAGTGATACCTTTGTAGCTGATATACGGAGAATGAGAGGTTTGTCTTCTATTGGTGGCATCAATATGGGTGGATTCATCAAATATTGTTTGGGTTGGTGGAATGATTTTGCACATCTATGTTCCCATCTAAAAGGAACATTCTTGTGGAGTAGATGAGAGAATGAAAGGCACTTGTCGGCTAGTTGAGCAATGAATCTTCTTATGGATTGTAGTTGTCCCTGTAGAGATCTTAACTGACTGATATTTCTAGGAGGTGGCATCTCAATAATTGTTTGTACCTTTGTGGGGTCCACCTCGATCCTTTTTCTGATACTATGTATCCTAATAGTTTGCCAGATGTTACACTGAAAACAAACTTTTTTGCGTTCAGTCTTACATTGAAATGTTCTAGCCTTTGAAATATTTTGTCAAGAATCTCCAGGTGTCCTTCTCATGTAAATGATTTGGCCAATAGGTCATCTACATAGTCTTCCATGAATTTGTGCATCATATCATAAAAGATGGTGGTCATTGCTCGTTGATAGGTCGCCTTTGCATTCTTCAAGCCGAAAGGCATGACATTCCAATAGTAAGTACCCCATGGACCTATAAATGTCATTTTATCTTGGTCTTTTGGTTCTATCTTGATTTGATTATAGCCTGAGAAACTGTCCATAAGTGATAAAAAAACATGTCTTGTTGTTAGATCTACAAATGTATCGATGTTGGGTAAAGGAAAGTCATCCTTAGGGAAAGCTTTATTCAAATCCTTGAAGTTGGTGCATATCCTGATACTGTTGTCTGGTTTGAAAACATGAACTATGTGAGAGATCCACTCTACATAGTTTATTGGTTGGATAAAACCAACATCCAATAATTTCTTTAGTTCTGCTTTGACTAGCAGAGCCACATATGGATTCATCTTTCTCAACTTTTGCTTGATAGGCTTAGCCCCTAGAGCTATGGATAAATGATGTATGGTCAAATCTGGATCTATTCCTGGCATATCTACATAGGACCAAGCAAATTTGATTTGCTTATGTTTTAAAAACCTTGTGAAGTCAAGTCGTTCTTGTTTCGTTAATGACTCTGCTAGGTGTATGGTCTTGTATGTTTCTTCAGTGCCGATGTTGATTGATTGAGTTGGCTCAATCAATATTGTGATTGCTCCTGATAGTGCTCAGGAAGAGTGTCAAGTCTTTCATCCATTAACCCCTCAAAGAGGTTTTCACCGTTGGATACGTCCTTTCTTTTTACTTTTTTTTATGATCTAATATTGCCATTAGATGTTTTTCACCATTGGATCCATTTTATGTTTTATTTATTTTGCGACTGAAAGACTTGGCACTCCCTTGATTGAAGATATCATTATGAGTTCCACTGGTTGAGCATGTTTTAGGGTTTACTAAATAGAGGTAATGGACAATAGTGTCATCATCTGGGAAGATAGGTATATTGAGTTGTGTTTAGGCTGTTCCCAGTCTATGAGTTCAGGATGTATGAGGGGTAAGGAGTCATTAGGTGGATTAAGGTTGACAATTGTAAGGGTCATGATATAAACATTATCAAAGTTGTCAATAAGACGATTGAGGTCTATGACGGTACTCTCTTCTGGATTGCCTGTCTCATATTAGATCTGCTCGTTCTCATTGGCATCATAGATATGTTGTGTTCCAAATTCAAATGATCGAGACCCTAAGCCTTCTCCTTCACAGAGTATGGGAGTATATTTATGAACTACATCTATACCAATGACTTCAGTTACATCAGAACAAGTATCCCATTCATATTCATGTGAATCTATTTCAAAATCACTCTATAAGACTCTATTGTTGTATTTGATGGGGATGTCATTTGGTGAGAAGGGTTTGCTGACAGCTGGTATAGGTCTTGCTTCTATTTCTAAACTTACTTGCATTCTGTTTGAATCGGGCTTTGTACTAGGCTGCAATCTATGGACCTGCTTATAGAAGTTATGAGAAGCCTCCTCCCTTTGTATGGCAAGCTCTTCTTGTTGTTTTTCATACTCCTCTTCCTTGTGTTTTTGGGTTACCTCATTAGTTGCTTGTTGTTGTGCTAATTACTATTGCTTTTGTTGTCATTGTGTGGTTTCTTGTTGTCGATTCTGTTGCCATGCAGATTCTTGTTGTTGATTTTGTTGATTAGGTTGATGTTGTCCATTTCCTAGTCCAAATTTGTCCTTGCCAAGCCACGAGTATGGTTGAATTGGTTCTATGATACCCTCTTATCGTTTGTCAATATGACCTTTTCTTGTGTATCCCATCCTTTGCATGATTACGAATTTATTGCCATATTGCTTTGTTGGGATTGTGACACTCAACATTGTTGCTTGTGTGTCTTCGTCATCATTGTACAACCAGTTTAAGACATCCTTGTCTTCTATTTCATCTGCTAGTGTTCCTGCTTGAATAAACATTCCATCAAAGAGTTTGATGGGTTGTGAAGATTTTTGCTTGGATGTTGATGGTTGCCCATGAGACCTTGGTGAAATTAGTAATTTTGATAGACATAAGGATGGTTCAAAAGATTAATTTCCCATGCCTTTATCCTTTAACTTCATATTTTTCTCAAAATCTATGGATAGATATTTGAGTTGATCCTCATTGTTTAATGATGTGGAAGCTAGAGCTTCCCTGTTATGTGGTAATAAGAAATTTTGAGTTGCTTTGAGATTATTGCAATACTGAAAAGAATTAGTGTCTATCGTGATGGAAATTTCTTGTCCATCATATGGTAATTTCAGGCACTGGTGGTATGTAGATGGTATTGCCTGCATTTCATGAATCCAAGGATGACCCAAAAGTATGTTGTAAGATAAGTCTAAGTCCAAGACTTGACATAGAGTATCTCCCTGAACTAGTCCTACTTGAATAGGTAATACCATGAGCTCTTTTGATGATATTTCTTCATCATCATATGCGTTGATTATTATCTTTTTTGTAGGATCAATGGTTGTTTCTGAGAAACCCAATGCACAGATAAGTTTTAGAGTACAAATATTTAGACGAGCTCCTCCATCTATTATTTTTCATTTCACTTGATGTTTATAGACCCGTTGGTTAACAAACTTGTCACCTAACTCTATATTCTCATGCCCACGAAGATGACAAATTTAACCACGATTGAACCAGCCTAACAAAATATGAACTAGCTGATTCTCTGCTTATTTTACAAGGTGGCGGCTACCTTCTAATGATTTTCAATGAATAAAAAAACAAATCATATGCTTTTAACCTGAAAGAAAATAAGGAAAGACTTTTAACCAGAAACATTTATAAAGGCATTCATAATACTAACTACTATTTTTAGAATTTTTCAGATTTTAAAATAAAGTCACTATGGAACACCATTCATAGCTAATATTCCATAGTAACTGAAATATCAAATAATCTACCATTTCAATATAAACCCACCAACTG
This sequence comes from Cryptomeria japonica, assembly GCF_030272615.1. NCBI lineage: Eukaryota > Viridiplantae > Streptophyta > Pinopsida > Cupressales > Cupressaceae > Cryptomeria > Cryptomeria japonica. Next base: position 511,975,273 of record NC_081412.1, read on the forward strand.
ACATCCATTTAAAAGAACAAAAAAGCATCCATACACCATAATTCAAAGCTTATGAATATATGAAAACCACCAGTAGTTATTTTATATTAAAAATAGCAGACAATCCCATGCATAAAAGTTTTTGCTCTAATGAGAAAAACAAACTTTTCCCAAAAGATCCTCATTAGAAACACAGTCCAGATATTTAAAATATGAAAGATAATGGTTTCTTGAAGGAAACCATTATTTTAAAAGTCTTTAGGCCTTCCCCTGGCCAACCAATGATCAAGAAAAGTAATTAAAACATAAAACAAGAAACTACCACCACCTATTCAGCTTCTGGTTCTTCATCTTCAACAATCTCCTCCTCTTGCACGACACATGCCACCTCCTGATATTTGATCCTTTTCTTGTATTCATGGTACCTATTCATAGATGGCTCCATTTTTAGGTCCTCTGGTACAGTGGTGATCTGCAACCTTTTTCTCCACTATGCAACCAACCCATCGGTAGCCACTATATTCTTGTACATTTCATCCATCTTGGATTCGAAAGTAGAAGCTTGAGTTTGTAGGCGACCCAATATTTTAAGGGATTCCAAGGACATGCTCTAAGGATCTCTAACACTCTTTTGATAATTATCTCTGAATTGGCATATCATTTCACTGATTTCCAATACATTCTCCTCGGAACTATCCATGAGATCAACATCCAAAGCGCAAAGATTTTCTTTAATTTTCAGCAAGTCACTTAAGTAACGTCTCAGGGCATTATCAATGTCATTAATATAGTCATGATAGATTTTTTGTTTCCAATCTAGTGCATCACGCCAAATAAGATTAACCTCTCTTAGATGTTCAACTATTTTCTCAATGGTCAATATGGCGTGGCTCAATGACATAAGCTCTGTGACTTCTCTTAAGAGTATGAAGATACTACCATGTTCTTTTCTGACTCGTTGTAGTATTGTTAACAATTCCTTTCTTTTGCTCCATATTTTTACATATAGCATCCTGAACTTAGTGGCATAACTTACACCAACACCATACATTTCATCTATCCAGTCGGTCACAACTTTGGCATACCCCAAGTTACCATTAACTTTCCTCATAGTGTTTGGATCAATCCCCTACACCTGCAAGCTCGAACACTCTCCAGTAGTAGGATTTATTAAAGATGAAATGAAATCCTTCAAAGATTCAACTTGAGATTGTAGCTCAAGATTCTTCATCTTTTGTTCATGCGCTCTCTTAATTAATGCATGAGCAGAGTAGTCAGCATGATAGACGTCCCCCTCCAAGGTGGAGGGTCCCATATGTACATGACTAATCTTATAATCTTTCTCAATTACATAACTTACATTCACATTCCCAACAAGATCAACAATTTCTAGGATTTGGTGGCCAGAAGTAGGATCAGAGACAAATCGAGACATCTGTTTAGGCTTCTTAGGCTTACAAGAGCTTTGCAATAACAATGCAATTGTGTCAATTTTGATAGAGATAGGGGTGGAAACCTTTCTTTTCTTCTCAACCTCTGACTTCAGTCAAACTGGAGAAGTCATATCAGATTTTGATTCATTATTGGTAATACCAGGGGTGCTTTGCATAGGGGAGGAAGGGATTTCAAGTAGAGGGGAAAATGACTGACCATCGATGATTTGTTGGTATATACCCTTAGAATCAGAGAGGGGTGATTTTCTTTTGAGTAGTGTAGCTTGGTCATCTTGTTCACAAATGGCTTTAAGCTGAGCAGTGGTCTCTTATGGCCTTTCTCCATCACCTCTTGATTGAGATCTTATGCTCAAAGGTTTCTCTGTTGACCTAGAAGCTGGTTTTTTAGCAAAGGAGGAAGAAAATGTCCCATTCTCTCTGTGAGATGATGATTTATGATCTTGAGAAGAACTAACCTATTGCTTCCATTTGTTGTTTAGCTAGTTAGAGGTTCTCCTTAACACTAACGGACCATCAAGTCTGAAACTTCTTCCTTAGACCAGTCAACTTTGAAAGAGATCGCATTAGCAACAATATGGTATTCCTGGTCAATGATGACCTTATCTTTGGTAACACCATCTGAAACATTGAAAGAAACACCAAGGGTGTGAATTTGTTGCAAGGAGAGCCTCATGTAGCTTCTTCTGAACACTTCAGCATCATCTAAACAATCTTCCCAGAAATATTCAAGCTCAGGATGATGCATGTAACCTTTAGCTCCATATGAATGGTGCCTTACATACTCTTTATTGTCAAAGCTGCCTCTGGCTGATAAAGATGAAAAGTAAAATTTCTCCAGAAGTGTCTCGAGTACCTTAGAAACACCATTAGTTTTATAATAAAAGACACTAGTGGACAATGGAAAGGGATATCCCCTCTTTACCATGTTCAGATAATTCACATTCACTACAAATATTTGGTGGCAGACTTTTAAAAACACAACATAATTAGAGGGAAAATGAGGTAGTTTGAGTGACTCCTCAAAACCCTCAATTCTAAGATATGAGAACCAATCGAATTGGGTGTAAAAGCTTCCAAATTTCATCACAAAGTCAATAGAAACATGAGAAAACTGTAAGCTAGGGTTTCCTTCTAATTTTTTGACCAAACTCATTGAGAATGAATCATTGACATGATAAAAAGCATGTGTGCTCTTTTGTAGGGTTTCAGCTAAGGAAATTTTTGATAAACAGTGTAGAAAGAGGGGAAGAGTGTTGAAGCTCTAGACCTAACCAAGTAGACTCTTGATTGACAAGGATGTAAACAAGATATGAGCACATATGGAAAGCAAGGAACTGGCGGAAATTCCACAATTGCTCATTCAAATGAAAATTGATGACAAAGGCCCAATCAATGAAACTATTAGGATCACATATGGTGAGGATGAAATGACACATCCATAATTCAAAAAACTCAGTAGAATTACTACCACGACGTGGTGAAATAGGACTATGACTTCCGCAACTTCATCTTTGAAATAAATTCTTCTAAGTTTAGTGGGTAGCTGAGACTTACCTCCTTTTTCCTAACTTAAGCGAGTTCCTTGCTATAGAATTCATGAACAAGTCACCATGCGCGCGAAAGTACTCTTTACCAGCCAACACAAACATGCTCTCAACCACTTCTTTTTCAGGGAGACACAAAGAACAAGAAACGCTTTCAGGGTCAATTCGTGTGATCACTCTGCCACCTTCCGCCCAAATTTCATGAGGTTCAGGGTGATATCTCTCGGAGCAAGCAACAACCAAATTTGTGCAAGGAACAACAAATGGAAAACTAGCTACGAAGGCCAAATCACATTGCACAATTTTCTCACGCAGTGCGGTTCTTTCCCGTCTCTAGCTCTTAGAAAAAGGTTTCAAAGTTCAATAGCTCCGTCACTATGTCTTGCACGCCCACCAATTGATTTTGTATTATACCCTGCATGAGCGCGAGCTAGATGATATACTTAGAGAACTCAAAAAAATGGAGGCTAGTTCAAAAATCATTCTCCACCCCATTCATGTACTTAATTGATGTGACATGCCTTAAATGCAACATTTACTTCACCTCTTTAAATGGTGCCTTAAGTTGGCTTGTTCCTGCTGACAAGGCAAATAGCGTTAGTTCATATAAAACCTGACACAAACACAAGGCCTTGAAACCTAGGAAAGATTTGACATGTCACTTGGTCGGGGAAAACACCAACTTACAAACCTAAGGCCAAGACTTGTGAGCTTTTTTCAACCCGCAAAAAAGCGACCAAATACAAGATAGGAGGAGTCGGGTGATTGGGGATTTTTAGACTTTCCTAACTCTGTGACTGACTTAGAAAAGGAGTGTGACACACGACATGACTTTAGGAAACGACTGACTTCATGAACAAAGGGGAGGTATTTCAAAATTAAAATAAAGGGGTAACAAATTGGCTCTGAATGTGGACAAGGACTTTTAGGATGTAGAGGATCCAGAAATTTTTTGGCATAAGCCCTATTTATTGGGTATTAGAGACACAAGAAAGCAAACAAAAGAGACTAACTAGGAAAACAAAACTATGTAGAAAGGGAAAACATATTGATTTTGTATGCGGGAAAAGTGGGCGAATAAAACTTAATATGTGAAAATTTAGTTAAATACTAGTCCACACACACACACAAGACTTCTTGATGCAAGCTATGGAGTAATAACGTATTACTCAGCTTCCCAAGGAGGGTCCCATGGTTCTCTATCTCACAATGTCCCTCAAACCAACGTTTTTGCTCTCAGATCACTGAGCAAAATGGTTTAGGGATGGCAAATATGAGAACGAGAGATGCTTTGATAGATTTTAGTATGAAATGGAGATTAAGCTATGTATGATTCTAAAATGCAATACAATAGATGATAAGATGATGAGGTTGGTATGAATACTATCCTAACATGATATATTTAGTCTATGATTGAGCTAAAATGATAAAGAAAGTACTCTAGCATGCATATTTAGTCTAATTCCTGATCTAAAAGAGGCTAAATGATGAACATAAAGATGATATGAAAGCTTGAAAGTATTTGAGCATAAGTATAATGCTTCAAATTTGAAAGATGATTGTTAAGAATGGAGGAATGAGGGCTCTATTTATAGCACAAACAGGGCAATGGATGGTAAGATTGAATGGTTTAATCAAGGGCCAAGTTTGAAAGTTGGGGATCTATGTGCACAATTTGCACCAATGAAATGGTGACAAGTGTCAACATAGGATTGGGTTGAGAGAAGAGATTGGAGGCATTAAAGGCCTGAGAAGACCTCATGGTTATCTAAAGGCTAAGGGTCAAGTCTAAGTTAGGCTTACCTACTGGATTAAGAGTTAATCCAAGGATAAACCTTTGTGCAAATGATTAAGAGATAATCATGGTCAAAGCATTAAAGGCCTGATGAGACCCTTGGGTTGGATAGAGGTTGAGTCAAAACAAATGTTTTAACCATGTGGGAGGGTTTGGATTAACCATTAATGGTTATTGGAGACTTTGGGGATTAAGTGGTTGAAGGTTGGAAGCCTTCAATGGTTTTCAAAGACTTTAAGGGTTTTGGTGGTTGAAGGTTGAAAACCTTTAATGGTTATCAAAGACTTTGAGCCATTTGAGAAGTGACTTCCCTTTGCTTAGGGATGTGACAAAGTTTAGAGGAGGGTTAGGTTAATTAGAAGTGATTAGAAGATTCTAGAAGGGATTAGAAAGGGGTTTGGGATTTTGCAAGTGGATGGAGAGATAATAGGATTTAATTGAATTAAATGATTTAATTCAATTTGGTTGTAATTTGGAGAAATTAAATAAATTAGATTATTCAATTTTAGGATAACTATTTAATTAAATTTGAATTTAATTAAAAGTGGATAGGGGGATTTAATTGAATAAAATGATTTATTCATTAAATGGTATAGTGAATTTAATTTAAATAAATTGAGTAATTTATTTAATTAAATAGAGGAATGTGGATAATTTAATTAAATTGGATTTAATCAAATAGAGAAATGAACATAAAATATTCATTTAGGAATATGGTCATTTTTATACGTCTACATTTTGCCCCTCTTTGAAGTGACGTGTGTGCACATGTTATTTCAAAGAAAATGATGTTTTATCATGATTTATGATCAAATGCAATTTTTGTGTCGCTCTTTTGATTTGCCAGTTGTGCCCCAGATTTAATGTGATGCCCCAGATTCGATATTTGATGATGATGCCCCCTGGGGAGATGAATCAATGTTTTGAAAAAAAATAATTTTTTTTTTGATTTAAGTTGATGAGTTGCGTATGATGTGTATGATTTCGTGCATGTAAAAAGTGTGCTGATTGATTCATCTCCCGATAAGTTACAACTGTTTTGGTATAGGGGAGATCGCGACCATATTACAGGTCCATTGGGCTAACCCTAATTTCATTTGCCTCCTATAAAAGGGGAAAAGGGCTTGATTTAAAGTCATTTGTGCTTTGTTGACTTTGAAGAAAGAGAATTTGCTTTGGAGAGAAAATGCCTATTCCCTACCACAGACACCGTTTTGAGCGCGTTCGGAGGTACCGGAGACCTGTAGCGCGTGGACCACCAGTAAGTCAACGTTTTTGACCCCTTTTTGATTTTTTGTTTTGTCATTTTTAGTCACTTTTTGAATTTCAAAGTTTGGGTGTTTCGTTTTAGCGCGTCTAGGGTCCACAGTAGTGCATACGAAGTGTGAAGTAGCGCATCAAGTTCAAATTTAGGGGTCGCGTCCGAAAAATGTAGGCTAGCGCATAAAAATTTTAGGTTAGCACATGCATGGATAATAGCGCATAGAAAGTGTTGGGTAGCGCGTCGCGTCAGTAGGTTAGCGCATAGGTATGACCTAGCGCATAGGGGCCGTAGGGGTTCGCATAGGAAAGGGGGTTTAGCGCGTAGGACTAACCTAGCGCATAGGGCTAAAAGGGTAGCGCTTAGGAGGGGTAGATTAGCGCTTAGGCAGAGGCTAGCGCATGGAGTGGGTTAGATAGCACATTGGGTGGAAAGAGTAGCGCGTAGACAAAGTCTAGCGCATAGGACAAATAGACTAGCGCGTAGGAAAAACAGCCTAGCGCGTGGGAGGTTTTTAGCGCATTGAATAACTGTTTTAGCGCATCTGAAAAATTTTGCAGAATTGGCCGATTTGAAATTTTGTTTTGTTTGCCTGTCGCATTTTGATGAATTTTTCCAATATGAGTGTTTGTATAACTTGTTTTGATTTGCGAGTTTTCAAGTTATGTATAGATATCAATCTGTTGTTTTGATCAAAATATGATGTATTTGCTTGTTCTGTTTCAAGTTCAATGTGTGTGAAGCCTGAGTTGTATTACAAGCCGATATGGGTTGGAAACTTGAGTTGTTTTACAAGCTGATATGGGTGGGAAACTTGAGTTGTTTTACAATTTTATGTGATTGTGGAGACTTGAGTTGTATTACAAGTTTTGATATGATTTTTGAGAACTTGAGTTGTTTTACAAGTTGATATGAAATGATAGGATTTGGAACTTTGATGTAGATGAACAAAGTGTTTCATGTTGTTGATGTAAGTTGATTTTGATATCTTTGTGTTGATGTGGAAACTGATATTGGATATGTTTTGTTTGTTGACAGGAGCGATTGGGTGTTGTACAGTCGAGGGAGAGATTCCTGAGACCGTGGACGTTGATACCGCGATTGTCACAGGCAGATTTGGACATTATAGAGAGATGTGGATTGACCTCTCTTCTGGATATGCCTTGGTTCACTGTGAACCGGGGGCTTTTGACAGCGTTGGCAGAGAGGTGGCATAGCGACACGAACACCTTTCATTTTGCCACTGGAGAGATGACAGTGACACCGGAGGATTGCTACCGGATTTTGCGGATTCCTGTAGTAGGGGCACTACTTCCCTATGAGCAGTCAGAGGAGGGTGGCACAGAGGCACTGCGCCGCATATTTCAGGATGACACAGTTTGTGGCTATGAGATCCCCTGGTAGGAGTTTTTGGATTTGGGTTATGCATCGCTGCCATCTGTACTGGCAGGATTCATTGGGGGATTCCTTTGTCTTGATCGTAGGTCAAAGGGATTCTCGGTGGGATGGGGGTTAGTGTTGGAGGAGATGGTCGCACAGGGCCGGAGATTTGCATGGGGGTCAGCGATGTTGGCTCACTTATACAGGAGTTTGCATGAGGTAGTATACCTCGGGTATGACAGTTTGTCAGCTGGCATGACCCTTTTACAGGTATGGTGCTGGGAGCACATTCCAACAGCGAGGCCACTGGCAGATAGAGACAGGCCCGTAGGTGCAGCATATGCCTATGGATATAGAGGTCTAGTTGTCCAGTGTAAGCTGGACAAACTAGAGCATTGGAGGAGGGTTTTTGATGATACAGATACGGTCACCTGGAGACCGTATACAGGTTGTGAGGTATGGCCGGAGGATGGGCTGGAGATGCCCTTTGTATTTATGACACGATATCTGATTGGGAGGACCCCGTTCGTCATTGAGCGGTTTGTGGTGACCCAAGTTTTGAGGCAGTTCGGGCGCCAGTAGGGGATTCCTCAGGGAGCATGCCTGTATGCATGGAGGCAACAGGATGTGGCTGATTGGGGGCCGACTATTGACAATGCGGTGGCAGTGGAGGAGTTTGTGGGGTTAGCTGGATAGATCTGGGACTATGCCCCAGAGATTCAGGACGCAGGGATGATAGATGAGTTCGCTCGTTTGTTTGCTGCGCGGGCGGTGGCTAGGATCTTGGATCCGGAGGAGATGAGGCCAGCGTTTGACTCCGATGAGGAGGAGGGAGATGGGGGAGATGATGGAGATGATGGGGATGATGGAGGAGGAGGAGGAGCCAGAGGGAGGCGGGGAGAGAGAGGGAGGAGAGGAGTGGATAGAGTAGTCAGACAGGGGAGGATAGACAGGGGGAGAGGTGGATTGGCTATTGGAGCCAGTGGAGAGGGGAGAGTTGGGGAGGTGTTAGCTGCAGTGGGTGGTGAGGAGGAGCTGAGGAGACCAGCACAGAGGAGGAGGGCAGATGTACTCCCACCTCCAGCATCGAGGACAGGGCGAGTGGGAGGGGTTTCTCCAGCACAGGTACCGCTGCGGGTTCGAGTGCCAGGTCATGTGGAGGATGCGCAGATCTGGACCTTGCAGATTACGTTCAGCAGCTGCAGGCACAGATTTTGACCTATCAGCGATAGATTTCTCAGTTGACCACTGAGAGAGATACTGAGATAGAGCAGCGAGGACAAGTGGAGGAGGCATTGGTGAGTGTGCAGAGAGCAGCGACAGGTGGTCCGATGAGAGACACCCTTAGAGAGCTGACGTGGAGAGTGCAGGAGGTAGAGTATTATAGGCGGCATTATGAGGTTGCAGTACCCAGGGATCGACGAGTGGAGAGTTTTGCATAGTCGAGATCTAGCCGATCTCGAGCCACTGGGTCACGATCTGAGAGCCGAGGTGTGACGGGGCCACCGAGACAGGACCCTCCCGGAGATCCAGGGGCGGGTGCATCTGGAGCGAGACCATCTCCGTCAGGAGATAGTCATACTTGAGAGACATGGTCTCTGTTGTATTTTTGAGCAGTTGTTATTTGTTGTACTGGACACAGTGTTTAGACACATTTTGTACATTTTGATCAGTTTTGAGATATATATATACGGCAGCATTTTTGATCATGTGATGTGTTGATATGGATGCATTTATTTTATGTGATGATGTAATGCTTAAATATATGATGTAATGTATGATGCAGGATGTATGCTTTTATATGCTGTGAGATGTATGTTTGAAAATGAGATGTATGTTTTATTTATGCTGCTAAATGTATCGTGATATTTAAATGATATTAAATGATATGGAATGATGTGTATGCAACTAATTGTAAATGGATGTGCAACTAATTGTAAAATGATGTGCAACTAATTGTAAAATGATATGCAACTAATTGTTTTTGGAGCATCCCTCATTCTGTATTTGCCATCCGATATAACCATATTTTTGTTTTCTTTGTAAATATCATCATTGAGCATTGATTTGTTTAGGATATGTTGAAAATTTATACAAGCATAATGGTATAATTGAATCATAATGACCTGAGAAAAATTTACATGATGTTTGATTTTGCAAGATAGCACAAGCATCAAGGTATAATTGAACCAGGACGACTTGAGTGCGTATTGCGTAAACAGACAAGATTAGATCATTTGTATATGTGAAGTGGAATCAGGCCTTCGGTGATATTCGATGTATCACGTCTCGAGGCAAGTATTCACATAGTACAAGTGATCGCCTCCCAGACAGAAGACTAAGAAAATATTGGAAGTTCCCCTTGACCTCTAGCTGTGAAGCATTTAGTGAGACAAGGAAGAGAATCCAATAATGCAAAAAGTTCAAAATGCAAAACTAGTTAAGATTTTATGCTATAGTGCAACATCTAGTACTTCAGAAAATCATCCATCCTTGGTATTTTTGTGTTTTGTTTATTTTTGTTTGGCAATGAAGCGTAGTTGTTTGTTGGATGTCATGCTGTTGAGTTTTGCATCTAGTCTTGATGTCTTGAGTGTGTGCAATATTGATATGATTTATATGCCCCTAGCTGAGTGTGCCTCTTGATGTGAATATATACAGTGATTTCAAGCCATGGTGTATTAGTAGTAGGAGGATATATATAGACAAATCAAGATAGTGACTACGCTAAGTATGTCCTGAATGGATATTTGCTAAGTGTCGGGTGATGGCCGATAGTGTTTGTATGGATAACGTGTAATGGAAATAGATGGAGGAGTCATTCTTTCACAAGAGCGCCTGTTTACCAAGTTTTCACCCTTTGTTTTTATTGTACTTTGTTTTTGCTTTTTTTGGATTTTTTTGATTTTTTTTTTGGTTTGTTTTTGGCTTTTTCCGTGCACTAGGCTACTTAAGTATAGTACCTTTTCAGATGGATGTTGTTAGTTGGTTCGTCGAGCACATCTCCTTCAGAATTTGTTAGCTGATAAGCACCTGATCCATAAACTGATATGATAACATAGGGACCCAACCAGTTAGGCTCAAATTTCCCTTTCTTTTCTCGATCTTGCTGATTTCTTGGATTTTCTTTGAGTACTAGGTCACCAACCTTGAAGTTGCGGGGAATGACCTTGTGATTGTAGCTCCTGCACATGCGTTGCTGATATGCTTTGAGGTGAGTATAAGCATGTTGGCGTCTTTCATCTAATAGCTCAAGTTCTTGTAGTTGGTTGACTCGATACTCTTCATCTGGGATTAAGCCTTTCAAAGAGACTCTGAGAGATGAGATCTCTACCTCAGATCTCTACCTCCAGGGGTAAAATAGCCTCTGATCCATAAACCAATGAGTATGGTGTTGCTCCGGTAGGTGTGTGGATGTTGGTCCTGTATGCTCAAAGTGCTGGATTGAGTTGTACATGCCAATCTTTGCCTGCATCATTCACTGTTTTCTTGAGGATTTTCAGTATTGTCTTGTTAGATGCCTCTGCTTGACCATTGCCCTGTGGGTAATATGGTGTAGAGAACCTATGTTGGATTTTGAATTTTTCACATAGTTCTTGGACATCTTGATTCTTGAAGGGCCGTCCATTATCTGTAATGATTGAACTTGGATTACCATATCTGCAGATCAGATAATTGGGGATAAAAGAGGCAATTTGTTTCCCAGTCACTGTGGTCATGGGAACGGCTTCTATCCATTTGGTAAAGTATTATGTTGCTGTTATAATGAACTTGTGTCCATTTGAAGATGAAGGATGAATTTTGCCAACGAGATCCAATCCCCACTGACAAAAGGGCCATGATGTTGTAAATGGCTGCAGTTCTTGTGCTGGTGCATGTATCAAATTACCATGGATTTGGCATTTAGGACATTTCTTGGCAAAGTGATATGAGTCTTTCTCCATTGTATGCCAGTAGTATCCCATCCTTAGAAGCTTTTTAGCAAGAGTAGTGCCGCTTGAATGTGTGCCACAAATACCTTCGTGAAGTTTGTGTAAAGCAGAATCGGAATCATTACGATCAAGACAACGAAGAAGAGTACCATCGAGACCTCGACGATACAAAGTATCGGCAGTGAGGGTATAACAGGCAGCTTGTCGGATAAAGTTACGTTTTTGGTTGCGGGATTGGTCAATGGGTAAGATATTGTGTTTGAGGTAGTCATTTATTGGTCCATATAACGGAGAATCTGAACCAGTCAAGGCATAGATAACATGGGATTCAGAGTGGTCATAGGCGGGGGAGAACAGTTGCTCTACCAGGAACTCATAACAACTCTGTTGCTCTAGAATTTGTAGTAATGAAGCGATAGTAGCCATTGCATCGGCTGCTTTGTTGTTCAACCTTGGTATTTGCTCAAAGGTGATGTGCATAAAATATTGTTTGAAGTCATCCACCATTCGTTTGTAGGGTAGTAGCTTGTCATCCTTTGTTTGATAGTTGTTATTGATTTGATGGACGACTAGTTGCGAGTCCCCGTAGACTTTTAACTCTTTGATTTTCCATTCTAGAGCCATTTTGATGCCTATGACCAATGCCTCATATTCAGCTACATTATTGGTGCATGGAAACATAAGCCTGTACGATCTTGGTATAGTGTGTCCTTCAGGAGTGATGAACAGAATGCCAGCACCGGAACCATGTTGTGTATAGGATCCGTCAAAGTATAAGGTCCATTGTTTGGTAGAAAGAGTAAGAACATCTCTGTCTGGAAATTCAATCGTCATGGTGTGTTTTCCTGGGAGTGGTGCTTCGGCCAATTGATCTGCAATTGCTTGTCCTTTGATGGCTCATCTTTCTGTGTATTAGATGTCAAATTCACTGAGAATCATGACCCATTTAGCCAATCGGCCTGTAAGAGCTGCCTTGCTGAGTAGATATTTGAGAGGATCAATTTTTGCAACTAGCTTGATGGTGTGTGCTAGCATATAATGTTGGAACTTCTGAGATGCGAAGACCACTGTTAGGCAAGCCTTTTCAATGAATGTATAGTTGAGTTCATAGCCATTCAATGTTCTACTAATGTAATATATGGCGCGTTCCTTTCCTTGTTGATCTTCTTGTGCCAATAATGCCCCCAGTGATATGTCTGTGGTTGAGATATATAAAATAAGAGACTTTCCGGCGACTGGAGGTACTAGAACTGGTGGATTCATCAGGTACTGTTTGATTTGATAAAAAGATTCTGCACACTTAGCCTCCCATTTGAATGGTACATTTTTGTGTAGCAAATGGTTAAATGGTAGACTTTTATCTACTAGTTGAGCGATGAATCGCCTGATTGATTGAAGTCGTCCCTGTAGAGATCTAAGTTGTCTGATATTCTGTGGTGGTGGCATGTCCATAATGGCTTGTACCTTTGCTGGATCAACTTCAATACCCTTAGCTGAGACTATGTAGCCTAGAAACTTGCCTGATGTAACCCCGAAGACACACTTCTTAGGGTTAAGCCTGACTTGGAATTTCTCCAATCGATCAAAGATTTTTGTTAGGATACCAAGATGTTCTGCTCTGGTGAAGGATTTAGCTAGTAAGTCATCCACATAGTCTTCCATAAATGTGTGCATCATGCCATGGAATATTGTGGTCATTGCTCTTTGATAAGTGGCCCCTACATTCTTTAAGCCGAAAGGCATAACATTCCAACAGTACGTTCTCCAAGGACAAGTGAATGCTGTTTTATCTTGATCTTTAGGAGCTATCTTGATTTGATTATAGCCTGAGAAACCGTCCATTAGTGAGAGCATTGGATGGCCTGCTGTGAGATCTACAATGATGTCGATACTAGGCAGAGAAAAGTCATCTTTTGGACAAGCTTTGTTGACGTCTCTGAAGTCAGTGCAGATTCTGATACTACCATTTGGTTTTGATACTGGAGCGATGTTGGAAATCCATTCCGCATAGTCAATGGGTCGGATGAATCTAACGTCTAATAATTTCTTTAGTTCCGTTTTGACCATGAGTGCCACCTGTGGATTCATCTTTCGTAGCTTTTTTTTGACTGGCTTAACTCCTGTAGAGATGGACAGATGATGCATGATTAAGTGTGGATCTACTCCGGGCATATCAGCATATGACCAAGCAAAGTTGATTTGCTGTTCTTTAAAGAAGGTGATGAATGCCGATCTTTCTTCCTCTGTTAGAGATTCTGCAAGGTGTATATTTCTGGCTGCTTCTGTGGTACCAATGTTGATTGATTGAGTGGGCTCAATCAATATGGGCGATCGCTCATGAAAGTGCTCAGGAAGAGTGTCAAGTCTCCCATCGTTAGGTGCCTTAAAAAGGTTTTCACCCTCCGATACATCCTTTATTTTTACTGTTTTATGATCTGGAGCTGCCATTGACTGGTTTTCAACATCAGATCCTTTATCTAGTTCATTTTTACGACTGAGAGACTTGGCACTCCCTGGTTTGTAGACATCGTTATTTTGTTCACTGGTAGAGCCTGTTTCCGGATTTATGGTACATAGGTAATGGACAATAGATGCATCATCTGGAAAAATTGGTATATCAATTGTTTCAGGTTCCTCCCAGTCGATGAGGTCAGGAAAGACAAGTGGTAAGGAATCGTTGGGTGGATCAAGTTTGGCTACTGTAAGTGTTAGGATAGAGTTTTCATCGTGATGGGTCTTGGGTTTAAAGAAATTTAAGATTTCGTTGAGGTCCTCGATGGTATCATCTTCCACATAGACTTGTTCATAATGTTCCTATTCGCTTTCCTGGGCGTCATAGATATTTTGCGGTCCAAATTCAAGAGGTCTATCTTTTGCGTTATGTTCTTCCTGGGAAAGGGATATAGAATCAGTATCATCCAGGATATCAGTAGTAGCATTGAAGCAGGTACCCCATTCATATTCATTAGAATCAGTCTCATAGGCATCATCCCAGATTCTATCTGTGCTGTAAACAGGTGTGTTGTATGGTGAAAACAAATCTTTGATGATGGATACCATTTTGATGGTTTTTGTAGATTCTGTATCAGATCCGTCTTCTACTTGCTGGATTTGTTCATAGACTGTGCTTCCTCGGGGAGGAATAACAGTATTTTGAGATGACCTGATTTGTTCTTGAGATATTGGTGTTTGAATATGAGCTACTGCTGCAGATAGGGCCTTTTTATGACTTAGAAGCTTTTCTTGATGTAACTTCTGATCTTGACGTTCCCGTGCCTTGTGGATTGTTTCTGCTGATTCAAAAAGTGCTTCCTGCCAGGATTCTTCTTTGTACTGTGTCTTTACCTTCCATTGAGGTTTGATAGGTAGGTGTGGCGGCCGTTTCAATAGGAACGTGAGTTTAGAACCCAATCGTGCTTTGTTTCTGCTAGGTTGTGAAGGAAGATCTATAGGTTCAGTGACTCCTTCTTTGTGTTTGCCAATAGGTCCTTTACCGCCATATCCCATTTGCTTCATGATTAAGTAGCCCTTTCCATACATGTGTGTTGGTAGAACAATGTCCAGAGCGGCTGCTCTATGATTTTCTTCTTCATCTTTGTATAACCAGCTAAGAACATCTTTGTCCTCTGATTCATGTGCTAGAGTACCCAATTGGATGAAGGTACCATCAAATTTAGTGATGGGCTGAGTAGCCAGTTGTGTTGATGTAGTAGGCAAACCATGTGATCTAGGTGATGTTGGCAATTTGGCCAAGCATAAAGGTTCCAGAGAGTATTCGCCCATGCCTTGGTCTTTGATTTGCATTTTCTGCTTGAAGTCTCCCCATAAGGAGTTGGATTTTGTTGTGTGTGGATCTGATGTTGAAGATTGCTGCTTTTCTCGATTATGAGGAACCAAACTGTCCTGGGCTGCCCCCATTGCGTTGCAACGTTGAAATGGATTGTGATCAGCAGATATGGAGATTTCTTGTCCATCATAAGGAAACTTGACACACTAGTGATATGTAGAAGGTACTGCTTGCATTTCATGTATCCAGGGTCGTCCTAATAAGATATTGTAGGTGAGATCAATATCTAAGACTTGACAAATAGTATCCTTTTGTACTAGGCCTACTTGAATAGGTAATATTACTGTGCCTTTAGAAGACCTCTCTTCATCATCATATGCTTTTATGGTAATCCTTTTGCAAGGATCAATAGATTCTTCTGAGAAGCCTAATGCACGGATAAGCTTTAAAGTACATATATTAAGGCCGACTCCTCCATCTATTAGGACTCTTTTGACTCAGTGTTTGCAAACAATGACTTCAATATGGAGAGGAGTATTATGTGGATGGATCAAGGAAGCATCGTCATGCTCGGAGAAGGTGAGGTTATGAGGTCCTGTCATATGGGTGACCATGGCTTGAAATCTGTCTGTATCCAGATTTTGAGGTACATTGGTTTCCAATAGTGCTTGTTCCAATATGTCTTTGTGCTTAGGTGATAGTTTCAATAATTCCAGGATAGATATCTGAGTTGGAGTCTTGCGTAGTTGGCTAACCAAGTCATATTGGATTTTTGGTGTGGTAGTTGCAGGTGCAGTATGTCCTTTCAAGGCATATTTCTGAGTTCGGGTCGTTACATTGACAGATTCATGATCACGCTGATCTCGGATGGTGATGACATTTACTTGATGATCTTCAGCTGATATGTGGTTGATGGTGTTGTTGTAGATGTGATTAATATGAGCGCCGCGTGTATCATTTGAAGTGGATGCTCCATCTTTGTTGTAATTTGGGAGAGGATTTTTAAAGGCTCCGTGATCACCTTTTGTTTTGAGACCATCGACCGTTAAGTCACCTCGATCAATCATGTCTTGGACTATGTGTTTCAATCTCATGCACTCGTTTGTTCTATGACCCTTGTTGCGATGGAAATCACAATAGTGTGAATCATTCCACCAAGGTGGTTTGATTGGGGGTTCATAATTGTTGATTGGAGGTAAAGACAAAATCTTGTTTGCCAAAAGTTCTCTGAATGCTGATTCTAAAGATTGTCCTAGTGGTGTGAAGATGCGCTTTTGGAAATTGTTCGTGTTGTTGCGTGAATTGTTGTTAGGTCCCGGATTCATGTTTTTGCTTTGAGTATCGTTGGTGTTGTTTGTATTGAGTTGTCCTTGATCATTGTTTGGTGCATATGTGTTAGCATTGGGGGTAGCATTTTTAAGATTTTTTGGATTTTTCGGATTTTCGGATAATGCAAGCACTGGTTGCTTAGATTTGGGATCATATGATTCATTGTTGCCTTTGTTTTTGTTTCGAGTCCGAAATCGAGATTTGTCAAGGTTGGTGTTGTTCTGATTATTGTAATTTGATGAGTTTGTTCCTTCCTTGTAGAATTTGAGTGTTCCTTTTTTGACACACGCTTCTTCCACTTGAATGCCATTTTCAATCAATTTAGCAAAAGATGGTATGCATTGAAGTTTTAGTCTGTAACTCATCTCGCCGTTCAAGTTATCGATGAAGATTTCTATTTTCTCCTTTTCAGGAATATCGCAAGGATATCTAGATACCATGCGTCACCAGCGTTGAAGAAACCCCATGAATGTTTCATTGTTCTTTTGTTTGGTGTTGCAAACATCTAGCATGGTTATGGCATGTTGGATGTTGTAGGAATAGTGGGTGACGAATTTGTTAACCAATTCATCAAATGATCTAACAGGTGGCAAAATTTTGGATAACCATTCCATGGTTTGCCCTCCCAAGCTTCTGGGGAATAACCTCATTAAATAGGTGTCATCATGAGCAAATTCAAGGCTCAGTGTGCAAAATTCCCGAACATGATCCCGGGGATCACCTTTCCCATCATATTTATCAAATTTGGGAACATCCGAGTTTGGAGGAAAAGGCACCATGTTCAAGCTTCTGTCAAATGGATAAGGACAAATTTCGTTTAAAGAGTACCACACTATTGTCCCTTGTTGCATATCCTGTATTTGTCTTTGCAACATTTGCATTTGTTGAGTAAGGGTTGCCAAGGGTATATTGTCTTGCCGAGGAAAAAGTTCTTGCCTTGTAGTGGTTCGCAGCTGAAAAGGTGTGGTAAATGGTATATGTTGCTCTGGTGTTTCTAGCTCAGGTATACGCATTTCTGGTATGTGTTGTTCGGGAATGTGTTGTTCAAAGTTATGTTGTTCAGGTATGCGAGTTTCTTCTTCTCTGGGTTGTTCTTGATATGCATATTGCCGAGATCCGGTTTGAAAAATGTTTGGGTCGAAATCTTCAGGAAGTTCCCTTGCTTGTGAGCATCAACAGATATTTTTCTTTGTCATTTTCCATGAGCTTTTCTACAAGTTTTTGGAAGGAAGGATTTTCTTGAAATTCCCGAAGAAGTGCTTCAGTAATTTCAGGTTCTTCCACGGGTGGAACTTCAAAAGGATTCGATAATCTGTGATTCATACTGGACTCAGCGTGTGCCTCGCTTTGTTTGTTACTTTGAGAGCGAGTAACGGGCATTTTAGTAGAAGCTTTCAGTGATGAAAGGGACAAAAGCCTCTTCGATGTGTTGCTCGGGTGTTGGTGGTTCTGGTCGAGATGTGTTATATGTGATGCACTCGTTGGGCAAGAATGCTGGATTGATCTTTCCACCGCGGTTTATGGTTTGATTAAAAGCAGACTTTTGACAGTGTGCTCTTGTTTTCAAAGGTTCTTTGTCAAATTTGCTAGATTTGTTTTGGATATAACGTTTGACGTGATGAAGGAATACCCGATGAGATTTGAAGAGTTGACAATTGATGTATAAAAACTTATTTCTCTTGATGAATTTGGAAAAACTAGGTTGTTGTTTCTTCAACGTGATGTTACGATAGAGGTTCTTTCTTCTTAGAATAAGGGGATTAGTCATGCATGAGTGATCAATGATTTCCTTTGATTGGTTTGGATTCAGTTGATTTCTTGTTTTGAAAAATTTCAAATCTTACTTTATCAGAGTGAAGGTTTAGATGTCCCTTCACGAGAAAGCGTGTCAAATGATATGGATTAAAAGCTTCCCGATCTGGAAACTGGATTTGACGATTTGAGAATTTTAAACAAGTGTTTTGAGATAGAAATCCGTAAGATGGTAAAGGATTTTGTTGATACTGATGATGAAATTTTCGGATTATGATAGGAGAGACGTCCTCTATTGTGCGATTTGTTTAGGATTCTGACAACTTTTGTTTTGACACAAATTGAGCTTAAAAAATAGTTTTGGTGGTTTGTTTGTCACTCTAGTTTGATGAAAAAGACTTCTAAAAATATTTTTGAAATTTTCAAATTTTTCACGATTTTTTTGCTCTCTGTTTTCTTGTTTTGGATCCCGCGCTAAAACAGAGTCTACATGCGCTACTGAATTTACTTGATGCGTTAAAATAATGGGCCCACGTGCTAAGCTGCCCCTAGACATGCGCTAAAATTCTAATTTTTGTGAAAATGGTGGTCTAACAGTTGAAAAGTTTATGCGCTATCCTGGGTTTGCTACGTGCTAACTGTTCGACCTTATGCGTTAAAATTTGGTTTCTACGCGCTAAGCTATTTCTTTCACGCGCTAAAATTCAGGCTGTTGAAAATTGTTGTTGAATTTGTTTGGAAAAGCTACGCGCTATACTGGGCTTGTCACGCGCTAAATTTTAGACTTAATGCACTAATTCTTGGTTCCCACGTGCTAAGATGTTGTTGCCACGCGCTATACTGTGTTTTGGATGCGCTAAAGGATTGTATACTATTTTGCCTAATGATAAAACGCTACTATTTAAACTTCACATGCTAATTGGAGGTTTGGATGCGCTAACAAAAGTGTTCCACGCGCTAAGATGTTGTTCTTATGCGCTAAACTACCTTGATTTTTCCATTTGGGTGTTCTCTTGAGGTTTTTGAATTTTGTTGAGAAATTTTCAAGTGCGATGGATGATTTTCTAAAGTACTAAATACAAGCACGGCACAAAAAGTACAACCATTTTGCCTAATCTAATAAAAAGTGTATGTTCTGCGAGGATGTGTTCAAATCCCCAATGTTTTAACAGGTTTGGATACAAGTAATACACTTCAGAAAGACTCTTTATTCAAGGGTCATAAATAACATCATAGCCCACTAGTCTCGATACTCCGTCAGCTCAAACAGCCGTGTCACCCCCTAGAGGGCGCCCGTTTTTTTGCCTTTTGCCAGAAATTAACCCAAAGTGAATTGCTTCACAGTTGAGTAGTTATCTTGGGAGATATATGGTGAGTAATCTTGGGGGCGGATTCTTCCCCACCCTTGCACTATGATGTTATAAATGTTTGGTTACTGACTCAGTTCAAAGCTTCTAATTTTATGGTTCGTAATCAGGCTTCCCGTTCGGCCGTCAGTGATAAACTCCCTCAGGAGGCTTCCCAACCTTTAGAACAAAGGCTTTACGTATCTCAAGGATACTGGGGGAAGGCTAATCACTGCGCGCAACCGTTGAAAAGGACTTTCATCACTTTCCACATTTGATTATAGTGGGTTGGAATTTTTGGCGTCAAAGTCGTTCCCCACTTAGGTCGTTCCCTTCACACCAGCCATAAATGACTTTAAGAGTTGATTGCAACTCCTCGGGAAGGCAGGCCTGCTAAAGGTTTTAATGCTTGAATTATTGAAAGCTGTAAGAGTGGTCTGGATTTTTGATCACTCAGTTAAGGGAAGAGCATATACCTTCCACTTTCGAGACAAAGCAATCAAGGTTCCTTTTAGCCTTTAAGACAATAATTTTCTAACTTCTATTTGGAGATGTTGCTCCAACAAGCATGATGTTCTTTTTAATCTTGAAAAGAAAAGATTTTCTGATCTATAAAGAGGAAATGGTCAACAAAGCAAATTTTCCGATTTGGAGGTCAACAAAAGAAATCGTTTTTAAAAAAAAATTCCTTGCCCTACCTGCAAGAAACCATTAAAATCCTGCAAGCAAACAAAAGAGATAAAACGTCAGGTGATTTGGGGGACTTCTACAAGTCTAAAATTTCAATTCGGTTACAATAATTTTTTTTTTTTTAATCCTTTGTCTGCGATGCACTACAAAACAGACTGTACGCACTACAATAAAAGCCAAATGCGCTACCTTTATGTTCCTCTGCGCTATATTGTTGCTGGGATGCCCTACTCTGTGAATTTTCTTTCTCCCGCGCTCAGTTCTGCAAGAAAATTTGAAATATGATGCACTAACTTTTGAATTTAACGCACTGGATTATGGACTATAAGCGCTAAACTGGGGATCGGATGCGCTAATATGTTGACTTGATGCGCTACTCTGTGTTTTTGCCAGCATCGAGACCTACAGGAAATATATCAGTGGGGTTACGCGCTAAATGATGGTCTTTAAGCGCTAAAGTATAGAGCCCACGCGCTAAACAGTAAGCGGGATGCGCTAAACTGTTATGTGGATGCGCTAGGGAATGTTTCCCACACGCCAATTCTTGTTTCCCGCGGACCTGCAAAAATGATTAATTTCAAAAACTGATTTGTTATTTGGGGTCGGGCCCCACGGTGGGCGCCAGAAATGTATGCAGGAAAAGTGAGCGAATAAAACTTAATATGTGAAAATTTAGTTAAATACTAGTCCACACACACACAGAGGACTTCTTGATGCAAGCTATGGAGTAATAACGTATTACTCAGCTTCCCAAGGAGGGTCCCATGGTTCTCTATCTCACAATGTCCCTCAAACCAACGTTTTTGCTCTCAGATCACTGAGCAAAATGGTTTAGGGATGGCAAATATGAGAACGAGAGATGCTTTGATAGATTTTAGTATGAAATGGAGATTAAGCTATGTATGATTCTAAAATGCAATACAATAGATGATAAGATGATGAGGTTAGTATGAATACTATCCTAACATGATATATTTAGTCTATGATTGAGCTAAAATGATAAAGAAAGTACTCTAGCATGCATATTTAGTCTAATTCCTGATCTAAAAGAGGCTAAATGATGAGCATAAAGATGATATGAAAGCTTGAAAGTATTTGAGCATAAGTATAATGCTTCAAATTTGAAAGATGATTGTTAAGAATGGAGGAATGAGGGCTCTATTTATAGCACAAACAGGGCAATGGATGGTCAAGATTGAATGGTTTAATCAAGGGCCAAGTTTGAAAGTTGGGGATCCATGTGCACAATTTGCACCAATGAAATGGTGACAAGTGTCAACATAGGATTGGGTTGAGAGAAGAGGTTGGAGGCATTAAAGGCCTGAGAAGACCTCATGGTTATCTAAAGGCTAAGGGTCAAGTCTAAGTTAGGCTTACCTACTGGATTAAGAGTTAATCCAAGGATAAACCTTTGTGCAAATGATTAAGAGATAATCATGGTCAAAGCATTAAAGGCCTGATGAGACCCTTGGGTTGGATAGAGGTTGAGTCAAAACAAATGTTTTAACCATGTGGGAGGGTTTGAATTAACCATTAATGGTTATTGGAGACTTTGGGGATTAAGTGGTTGAAGGTTGGAAGCCTTCAATGGTTTTCAAAGACTTTAAGGGTTTTGGTGGTTGAAGGTTGAAAACCTTTAATGGTTATCAAAGACTTTGAGCCATTTGAGAAGTGACTTCCCTTTGCTTAGGGATGTGACAAAGTTTAGAGGAGGGTTAGGTTAATTAGAAGTGATTAGAAGATTCTAGAAGGGATTAGAAAGGGGTTTGGGATTTTGCAAGTGGATGGAGAGATAATAGGATTTAATTGAATTAAATGATTTAATTCAATTTGGTTGTAATTTGGAGAAATTAAATAAATTAGATTTATTCAATTTTAGGATAACTATTTAATTAAATTTGAATTTAATTAAAAGTGGATAGGGGGATTTAATTGAATAAAATGATTTATTCATTAAATGGTATAGTGAATTTAATTTAAATAAATTGAGTAATTTATTTAATTAAATAGAGGAATGTGGATAATTTAATTAAATTGGATTTAATCAAATAGAGAAATGAACATAAAATATTCATTTAGGAATATGGTCATTTTTATACGTCTACAGATTTAACTGAAGATCATAAAATCTTGCCCATTATAGGCAAGAGGCAATGGAGTACCATCCGGGTAAGCCAATGGAAAAACATTGTTGCCAAGGATCTGCCTGATCTGAAAAGGCCCCGTCCATAATGAATTGAACTTCTTATGTAAGCCTTTTGGTTCCCTTCTGTTGTCCCAAAGGAGGACCATGTCTCCAATAGAAAAATCTCTCTGCTTAGCTCTCTTGTCAAAAATATTCTTAACCATCTACTAGTGGTGAGCAATTCTATCAATCACCACATCCCTTTGCTCTTCTAACTTATTCAAGTACATAATCCTCTTCTCTACTGCGGATTGGAATTGTTCATCTTCAATAGCCTTCTGCAATTTGAGTGCAAAAAGTTCTATAGGAAAAGGTAAAAGACTCTCCACCCCATAAACAAGCTAAAAAGAAGACATGCCTATAGCCCTTTTGTATGTGACCCTATCTTCCCACAAAGCATCATATAACTTCTTATGCCATTCCCTTTGATTCTCATCTACCAATTTCTTGATGATGGAAACAAGATTTTTGTTAGTAGACTCAACTTGTTCATTTCCTTGAGGATAATAATACGAGGAATGTGTCAAACTAATTCCATTTTCATAAAAAAACAAGGTAATGTCATCTGATGAAAAATAACTAGCATTATCAACAACTATTTTCTTGGGAACTCCAAATCTTACCAAGATATTTTCTTTCAAGAAACTGCACACTACCTCAGAAGTGGTATGCTTCACAGGGATGGCTTCTACCCATTTGGTGAAGTAATCAGTGGTTGTCAGAGGAATGTGGATTGATTGGTCCTATAAAGTCAATGTCCCATTGTTGGAAAGCTTCAATGATCACAACAGGTCTCAAGGGTAATGTGAATAGATGGGGTCTACCAATAAACATGACACACTTTTCACACCTAAATACCCATTCATATGCATCTTTAAATATACTTGGCCAATAGAACTTCTGGCGAAGAACCTTGAAAGTTGTTACGGAAGCAGAGAAATGATCACCACATGCCTCATTGTGGAAGAATTCCAACAAGTTCTTATGTTGCTCCTTATCTACACATCTCAAGAAATTACCATCAATTCCTCTTTTACATAGGTTTCCTTCCCAAAGAATGTATCTCCTAGCCTTCAACTTCAAATTTCTTTTTTCCTTTGAGGACAAATGAGAAGGACAATCTTCATACATTTAGAAATATGACACATCTAAGAACCATTTGTCCGTTGTGCTGGTAAACAATGTCCAATGGAAGATTTTCTTCCTCAGAAGATTTGCTTTCTAGAATTAATTTCGCCAAGCCTTTTGCTCTGACCAAATTGGTAGGTTTGATATCCACATCATACTCCTACACTTTAGCTATCCAAGAGCCTCTTTTATTGTAACCGACCTCCTACTAAGTAAGAATACTTTTCACAGCTACCTCCGACACAAAGACGAGAGTGTGAGAATGCAAAATATAATATCTAAAGCTCTTGAGAGCTTTAACCACAACATAAGCATGTTTCTCAAGAGGAGAATAATTTAGCTCATACTTCTTCAGGGGGATGCTCATAAAAGATATGGGGGCTTCAATACTTTGTTCATTCTTTTGCAATAATATAGTAGACAAGGTATGTTCTGAGGCATATGAGTATATAATGAAACCTTTAGAGAAATCAAGGTATACCAGGGTAGGTGCATTTGCAATTGCTATTTTGATGTCTTCAAAATATTGCTTTCCCTCCGAATTCCATTTGTTAGAAGGGTAGTTCTTCATCATTTCTTCAATGGGTTGGGTCAACTTGGAAAAATTAGGAACAAATCTTCTCAAGAAATTCACTTGGCCAAAGAAAGACCTAACACCATCCTTGTTCAATGGCAAGCTCAATTGCAAGATCGCCTTTACTCTTTCAAGATCGATCTTAATTCCTTCCTTTGAGACAATATGACCCAAGAGTTTCCCCTCGGTTACGACAAAGACAAACTTCTTTGGATTCAAAGAGATACCTTCTTCTCTGCATTGTTGCAGCACAACTTCCAAATCATGCAAATGATTGGCTCTCTTCTTAGAGAAAACTGTCAAATCATCCAAATAAATCACAATGATCTTGTTTTTTAAGTCTCCAAAAGATAAGTCCATCGCTCTCTGAAAGGTGGAACCAACATTGATAAGACCGAATGGCATTCTATGATAGCAAATACTCCAATAGGAGCAGTGAAAGAAGTTTTATGTTGATCCTCTGGAGCTACTTCAATTTGATTATAACCTGAGAAGCCATCAAGAATAGACATCATCTCTGAGCCTACAATTGTTTGCAAGATATGGTCCATGACAGGCAAGGGATAATTATCCTTTAAGGAAGCTTGGTTCAGATTTCTGAAATCCACACATCCTTATTTCTCCATTCTTCTTCCTGATAGGAAAAATATTAGCCACCCATGTGGAATGATGAATGGGGTAGATGATCTTTGCATTTCACATCTTCTCAATTTCAACAAAGATTGCACCAACAACCTTTGGATTATAAGTATGTTGTTTTTGCCTGAAAGACGTAACACCAGGTTTTAAAGGGATTTTATGTTGAAAACTACCATTTTTGAATTTATTCAAATCAACATAGCTCAAGACAAAGAAATCTTGATAGCACAACAATAAAGTGATCAATTTTTCTCTTTCTTGAGGAGAGAAGCACTTCCCAATATAGAAAATCTCAGGGTTTCCTCAGTTCCAATATTAACTTGATCATACTCAGAGGAGGTAGGAACAAACTTGTTATTTTGTTTCAGCTATTGATCATGCCGACTGAAAAGATCTTTAAGAGAAACCAGTCCCTTAGTTATCTTATTTTATTTTAACTACACTACCTTCGCTTCATTTTCCTCATCTTCCAGAACTTTATTACTTTCATTATCACCCCCTTATAATAATAGGAAGCAAAAGATTTTGAATTCTCTAGGAATTCAATTATCTGTTTATTATCATTAAACACCTGCTAATGCTCAACATTATCAGGGACACTGGGTTTGTAAATTACCTCGATTTGGAAGGTTTTATCCACAAAATCAAGGTGGGGAAAGAGTAGAGAAGCTGAAACAACTAATGAGTCTACTCTCGTGTTCTGACTTCTCGGGACTGATTTAAGTGAGAAAGCATCAAAGAATTCGATGCAATCCCAAACTCTATTTTTGTAATGTTTCAAATGACTATTCTTCACAGTGTAAACTTTCTTGACTTGTTTGAGAACCAACTTAGCATCACCAACAACCTTCAACTGTTTAATCCCGTTTTCCTTAGCTAACCCCAAACCAAGCAACAAAGCTTCATATTCTATGGGATTGTTGGTATTAGCAAACTCTAACTTGAAGCTGTAGGGAAACTTGTAACTTCCATCAAACTCCAATGTCCACAAATCATCTTTTAGGCTAGGGGTAATTTGTTCTATCTTATCACGAGGGTTTGACGAACACATATAAGTGCTAGGCCCAGTTTCAACAAATAGAATGTCATCCCTAGGGTCTCCAGACTTCAACATAGTAAATTTAGCTTTGGGCTCAGGGTTTAGACGCATATTTTTCCCTTCATGTGGAATTAAAGCATGTGATCAATCCATTTGAATTTCCCCTCCCAGTACCTTACAAAAACTCCTACTTAGTAGCAACCCATAACTGGCAGGTATATCAACCACTAATATTGTCAATTTCAATACATGAGTGTCTTTAATTTGACCTATAATTGGAACTACAGAACCATCCATGGAGTAGCATTTCCCTTGGGAAGAGGTAATGGATAAACCTAAAGCTTGGGCTACTTGAGCAGGCATTACATTTTCAGAAGCACCAGAATCAATAATACAATTGCTTAATCTAAAACTAGCAATAAATGGAGATACATAGAAGGGCTTTGGTTTGGTTGAAGGGTCTTGCAAGCAAGAATAATAATTTTTATAATTAGCACAAACTTTCTCTTCTACACTAAATTCATTATCAGAGGATAACTGAGCATTGTATTGGGGCGATAGGGTTCCCTCTTTGACATATTTAACCAATCTTTCCAATTCCTTAGGATTGAGCCTTGAATATTCAAATTGGGAAATTTGGATCTTTGTATTTTTACAAGACTCAATTATACAAAGAAACTAGAATTTAGTACAATAGGAATAGGAGGAGAAGGGGTTAACTCAACTTGAGTCTCTTTGGGAGTCCCTTGATATGTTTTATTTCGTTTGGTTAAGAGTAACTTTGGGATTGTAGAGGCATTACTCTGTTCCCACTTTGCATGCTTTGATCGAGTGAACATAGTGCAATTAGGGTCATTTACTTCTACCAATACATCTTCCTCATCAATGTTACCAGACAAGTACTCAAAGAAGTCGACACCAACATCCTTGGATGAACTAGGTTCCTCTACATAGGGCTTTATGGTATGCTCACTAGTAGAGAGAAGTTGTGTATATCTTATCATTTATGGACACGTGCTTCCATCATGATCATATGTTAAATGAAAAACACAATGATTACTCACATTCAAGGATGAAGAATAAGAAAAATCAATTGCCAACCTTGGGTTTAGACCAGCTCTAGCAAGCGGTTTACTTTGGGCTGCCTGATAATTGTAATCCCTCCTTGAAATATCTGGATAGGAAGTGGATGGAACTTTAGGCATCTGTCTCTTCAAGGTAATAATTGTTGGTATTTTGGATATGTTGATATGGTTTTGTCATTGATGTCAACACCTGTCACCACTTGTCAACACTTATCAACACTTGGAGATCTTTGGTTATGTTCACTAGCAAGTCAGAGACTTATGCACAGTCACCGGTATTTGGTTCACCGACATATTATATTGTTCACCGATACTTGGAATGACTTGGAAACTACTTGGTTATGTCGAAGACATTATCTGATCACTTGGTTTTGGTGATTTGGTTATTGGTTTATTCGGGTTTGCATATTTGCAGTTACTGACAAATAGGTCCAGGATATACATCGACAAGCATATCCATTCTAGATGAACACGAAACATTATGGAGATGATTTATTATTATTGTAAATGCATTGAGCTGACATCATGCATCAGATATTGATTTATTTATAATTAATTTCATTGTAATATCTTTTAGTGAGCTAATCAATCGGTGTTAGGTTATGGTATAAATGTAAGATCTCATTTGTGAGATTGATATATATGCAAGGATAGAGATTGTAATAGGGTATATGTGAAAATAAGCAGAGCTATACACGTAGACATCATTTGAAGGTTGAAGGAAGGTTTTTGTGAAGGCAATCAGAAATAAACTGGTGCTAAATCCAGCATACGAAGATGCTATTTTATGCAGTACATTATCATTGGATTTAACTATCCAATTGTAGTCAGTGTGACTCTCATTTTGTGATTGAGCAGTGAGCTCTAGGCAGCTGGCCTTTCTGCATGTGTAGAATCCATATTGTACACACATACTATATGTAGTAGTATCATCTGATTGTGGGTAAGGCTTCCCACCATGGTTTTTCCCCCTACAGGGTTTCCACGTACAAATATTTGTGTTATGTGTTGTGGATGTTATTGTCTTTCTGTTTCATGCATTAATCTTTACCAGTACTACAATTAACTGATAAAACTATCTACCGACATAAAGTTTGGTTTATCGACATTAAGCATTAAGTTTTGGTTAAGTTAATTTTGGTTGAATTTATTAGACAACCGATTCACCCCCCCTCTCAGTTGTCTCTGAGATCTAACAATTGGTATCAGAACCCAGTCCTTCTTTTTGCAGAAGTTTAACAGCTTGAAGAGATCCAATGTCTTCTAACTATTTCAGGAAGGACAGTCCGAAACTTTATGGAACTAACTATGGCATATGGAAGATTAGGATGGAGACACATTTGAATTGCATTGGAAAGGACATATGGGATGTTACAAAGAATGGATATAATACTCCTACTCAAGGTCAACCTAATCCACCTAACTTAGCTAAAGATGAGGAAAATGATTGCAAAGAAAGAGAAGCACTTTTGAGCGCATTATCAGATCAACAAGTCATGGGATTGTCAAACAGATCTACTGCTAAAGCTATTTGGGACAAACTGGAAACATTGAATGAAAGAGATTTCATAGTCAAAATTGCAAAACTTGAATGCTTCCGGGTCAAGTATGAAATTCTAAAAAATGGAAGAAGATGAAAGAATTTATGCTTTTATGGAAAGAGTAAATGAAATTGTTTTGGGTATACAATGTTGTGGAGGAACCTTAAGTGAAGATGAGATTGTTTCTAAAGTTTTAAGAGCCTTGCCACTGGCATACAAAATGAGAGTTACTGCTATAAATGAATTGAGAACAATGCCTAATGCATCAGTATCTAGAGACACCTTGGTTGGAAAACTTTCAACTTTTAAACTTGAGGAATTTGGTCCTATTACTACTATTAAGACAACTCTGGCTTTCAAGGAATCATCATCATCTGCAACATCATCATCATCATCTGATAAATTTGATTGGAAAGCCTTCTATGCAAGAGAACTTGAAGAAAGAAAGAGAGAAAGTGAAGAACTTCAAGAACTTGAAGCACTATTTGCAAGGAAAATGCCTAAAGGTCCAATTGGAAGTAAGTATGAAGGTAAAGAACCCTTTAAATGTTTTAACTGTAATAAGATTGGTCATATGGCTTCTAGATGTCCTGATAGACATGCAAGATTAAGAGAAGAAGCTAAAAGAACATATAAGCCTAACCCCGATCATTAGAAATACGAGTTTAAGAATAATAGAGACAAATATTGTTATTATGTTGATGAAGGAGTTACTGATGATTCTGATGAGGATCCGATAGACAATGGATGGGCTTTTGTTGCTATAATAGAAGATCAACTGACACCTACTATTCAACTGGTAGAGCAGGCCCTGGTAGTTAAAGTTGAAGATAAGGATGAATGGATTATTGATTCAGGATGTTCACATCACATGACTGGTGATAAGAGTAAATTCTTAACCTTTCAGGAATACAATGGAGGTTTAGTAAGATTTGGAGATGATAAAGCTTGTTTGATCAAAGGAAAAGGCACTATATCTTTTGATGGTAAGCACAATACTGATAATGTTTACTATGTTGAAGGTTTGAAGCATACTATTTTGAGTGTTGGTCAAATAGTTGAGAAAGGATTTCAGTTACAATTCAAGAATGGTAAATGCAAAATCTTAAACAAAATTGGTTTGGAAATTGCCACCGGTAATCAGACTAGAGACAATATCTTTCATTTGAACAACAATGAGAAAGCATGTTTGATTGCACATATTGATGAAAGTTGGTTATGGCATAAGAGACTTTGTCATGTAAATTTTGATTGCATTGTGAAAATCAGTACAACTAAGGTAGTAAGAGATTTACCTAAGATTGTTAAACCTCACAATCTAGTATGCAAGGAATGTCAATTTGGAAAGCAAGTTAGAGCAACCTTCAAGAGTATTCTAGAGTAGTCTAACAATGTTCTTGATTTAATTCATACTGATTTATGTGCTCCAGCAAGAACTAGAAGTATACAAGGAGATAGGTATTTTATGCTAATCATTGATGACTATTCTAGAATGTGTTGGGTTACTTTTCTTAGGGAAAAATCTGAAGCATTTGGGAAATTCAAACTATTCAAGGTGATGGTAGAAAATGAAACCAACAAGAAAATCAAATGTTTGAGATCAGATCAAGGAGGTAAATTCACATCTAAGGAATTTAATACATTCTGTGAAGTGAATGGGACCAAAAGACAGTTATCAGCACCCCAGACACCCCAACAGAATGGAGTTGTGGAAAGGAAAAACAAAACTATCTTGGATGCAGCTAGAAGTATGATATGAGAAGCAAATCTACCTCATATATACTAGAGAGAAGCGGTCAATACAACAATTTATACATTCAACAGAGTTCACATCAGAGGTGAAACCGGTAAGACCCCTCATGAAATATGGTTTGGTAATACTCCTACTCTTAAATATTTCAGAATATTTGGAAGTAAATGCTATATTATAAGAGATGAGTATATTGGCAAATTTGATCCTAGAAGTGATCAAGGAATATTTTTTGGTTATTCATCTAAGAGCAAGGCATATAGATGTTTTAACAAGAGATTGCAGAAAATTGTTGAGAGTGCAAATGTGAAGATTGATGAATAGTTTAGAGGAAATTCAAGGTACATAAACTCTGAACCGGCAATAGAGGTAATCACAAATGAACCTATTATGAATACACCGGTACAGAATGGTGATCCAGTTATACTAGCATCATATGAAGATTCAACAATCACTGAAGAACAAAAACAAGTAAAAACACCTCGATATGTAAGATTAAATCATTCTGAAGATCAGATAATTGGAAACAAATTTCAAGGAGTTATGACTAGAGGAAGATTGACAAATGAAGAGGTATGTCTTATTTCTCAAATTGAACCTACATCAATTAATGAGGCATGTGAAGATAAATATTGAATTAAAGCTATGGAAGATGAATTGGAACAAATTGAAAGGAATAACACTTGGTCATTAGTTTCCCAGCCTAAAGACAAAAATGTAATTGGAACTAAATGGGTTTTCAGAAATAAACTTAATGAAGATGGTAAGGTAATCAAAAACAAAGAAAGATTAGTGTGTAAGGGATATTCATAGAAAGAAGGAATTGATTACAATGAAACCTTTACACCGGTAGCTAGAATTGAGGCAATCAGACTTTTATTGGCTTTTGCAGCACACAAGAACTATAAAGTATATCAAATGGATGTTAAATGTGCAAATCTGAATGGAGATCTTGAAGAAGAAGTTTATATTGAACAACCTGATGGATTTTCTTTGATAGATAACAAAGACATGGTTTGCAGGTTAAGGAAAGCTTTATATGGACTAAAACAAGCTCCTAGAGCTTGGTATGCTAGATTGGACAAATATCTCTTAAAGCTTGGATACACTAAAGGTAATGCTGACAAAAATCTATACAACAAAGTGGCTAATGATGACATCTTGGTTATTGAAGTTTTTGTTAATGATATAATCTTTGGAGGAGAAGATGGATTGTGTAAAGACTTTCCTAACAAAATGCAGCAAGAATTTGAAATGTCTATGATTGGAGAGATAAAATTCTTTTTAGGATTGCAGATTTTACAGACTGATAAAGGTATATTCCTATGTCAATCTAAGTACTTGAAGGAATTACTAAAGAAATTTGGCATGGAAAACTGTAAACCAGTAAGCACACCTATGACTACAACTGATAAATTATCTTTGAAGGATGAATCAACACCCGTTAATCCGACTAGATACAAGTCTATGATAGGAGGTTTACTATATTTGACACAAAAAAGACTTGACATTATGAATGCAGTATGTATTGTTTCAAGATTTCAGAGTAATCCTAAAGAAAATCATGAATCAGCAGTGAAAAGGATTTTCTGGTACCTACAAGGTACTACAAATCTTGGTTTATGGTATCCTAGAGATGAAAATTTTGACCTATGTACATACACATATGCTAATTGGGTAGGAGATGTGGATGATAGAAAAAGCACCACCGACAGAGCATTTTTTCTTGGTAGGAGACTAATTTCATGGTTGAGCAAGAAACAGAGTTGTACAAGTCTATCAATAGCAGAATCAGAACATGTTGCAGTAGTAACAAACTGTACACAGGTATTATGGATCAAACAAATGTTGAAGGACATAAAGGTAAAATGCAAGGAACCTATAACCATTTACTGTGATAATATGGAAGCAATTGATATGTCACAGAACCCGACATTTCACTCTAAGACTAAACATGTTTCTATCAAATTCAATTTTCTAAAAGAGAATGTTGAAGCAAAAAAAGTGAAATTGGTTTATGTGAATACTAAAGAGCTAGGTATAATTGGTTGATGAGGAGAGCTACTTCTCAGGGGGAGTAGTTGGTATAATAAGTTGGTATTTTGTATTGGAAACTATTTTTTGTAACGCTTTGGCATTTGATGTCAAATGGGGAGAGATATTATGGATAAATATTTTGGGGAGAGATAATATCTTTTGGGAGAGATTATTCCTAGGGGAGAGACATTATGTATTTTGATTTCTAGTTAATGATCTCTTTGGGAGATTGTTGGTTTTTGGTTTTTGGCATTTCTGTTTTGACACTTTGATGGTTTTTCCATCTTGTGTTGCCATCAATGCCAAAGGGGGAGATTGTTGGTATTTTGGATATGTTGATATGGTTTTGTCATTGATGTCAACACCTATCATCACTTGTCAACACTTATCAGCACTTGGAGATCTTTGGTTATGTTCACTGACAAGTTAGAGACTAATGCACAGTCACCGGTATTTGGTTCACCGACACTTGGAATGACTTGGAGACTACTTGGTTATGTCGAAGACATTATATGATCACTCGGTTTTAGCAATTTGGTTATTGGTTTATTCGGGTTTGCATATTTGCTGTTACCGACAAATAGGTCCAGGATATACACCGACAGGCATATCTATTCCAGATCACTATGATGCAGTGCAATAGGACTATGACTTATGCAACTTCATATTTGAAATGCATTCTTCTAAGTTTAGTGGGTAGCTGAGACTTACCTCCTTTTTCTGACTTAAGCCAGTTCCTTGCTATACAATTCATGCAAAAGTCACCATGCATGCGAAAGTACTCTCCACCAGCCAACACATACATGCTTTCAGTTGCTTCTTTTTCAGGGAGACACAAAGCACAAGAAACTTTTTTCAGGGTTAATTCATGAGATCACTCTACCACCTTTCACCCAAATTTCCTGAGTCTCGGGATGATATCTCTCGGAGCAAGCAACAACCAAATCTGTGCAAGGAACACCAAATGGAAAACTAGCTGCAAAGGCCAAACTACGCAACACAATTTTTTCATGCAGTGTAGTTCTCTTTCCTGTCTCTAGCTCTTGCAAAAAGGTTTCAAAATTTAATAGCTCTATCACTATCTTGCACGCTCGCCTACTAATTTTGTATTATACCCTGCATGGGCGTGAGCTAGATGATACACTTAGAGAACTCATAAAAATGGAGGGTAATTCAAAAATCATTCGCCACCTCATTCATGTACTTAATTCATGTGACATGCCTTAAATGGCACATTTACTTATCTTTAAACGGTTGCTTAATTCGGCTTGTTCTTGCTGACAAGAAAAATATTATCATTAGTTCATATCAAACCTGACATAAAGACAACGCCCCGAAACCTAGGAAAGATCTGACATGTCGCTTGGTCGGGGAAAACACCAACTTATGAACCTAAGGTCAGGACTTGTGAGATTTTTACAACCTGCGACAGAGCGACCAAATAGAAGATAGGAGGCATCAGGCGATCAAGGATTTTTAGAACTTCCTAACTCCGTGATTGAATTAGAAAAGGAGCATGATGCATGACATGACTTTAAGAAATGACTGACTCCGCAACCAAAGGGGAGCGATTTCAAAATTTAAATAAAGGGGTAACAAGACCATGACTTCAATATGGAGTGGAGTATTATGCAGATGATTTAAAGAGACATCATCATGTTCTAAAAATTATAGATTATGAGGCATGTTTAAATGTCCCACCATGGCTTGGAATCGATCAATATCTAGGTTGTTTGGAACCGTAGTGTCAACAAGAGGTTTTTCCAGAATATCTGTGTGTGTTGGTGAGATCTTGAGAAGCTCTAATATTGATATGTGGGCCGATGTTTTCTTTAATTGATCTATTAGGCTATATTGCTTGGTCAGAGGAGTGGACATGTTGGAAGTATTTCCTTTCAAAACATACTTGGATTGAGCCCATGCAGTCACATTTATCGGGACTTGCTCTTGCTTGCCCTTGATCTTTATGACATTGATTTGATTTTCATATGCCAAGATGTGATTGATGATATTGTTGTACACATGATTTATATGGGCTCCTTTGTTGTTTGAGGATTATGGTGCACCTTTATCATAATTAGGAAATGGATTCTTGAAGGCCTTGTGATCATTATTGGTTTTATGACCGTCTATCGTTATGTCACCCTTGTCTAGTAAATCTTGAACCAAAATTTTCAACCTTAGGCAATCATTTGTGCGATGCCCTTTGTTTCTATGATACTCGTAGTAGTGAGTTTAATTCTACCATGAGGGTTTGAATTGGGGTTCAAAATCCCTTGTGTTTGGTAATGTAATGACTTTGTTTGTCAACAGTTCTTGAAATGTCGATTCAAGAGATTATCTCAAAGGTGTGAACTTCCTTCGATATGGTGTAGGTTTTGTGTTAATGTTGTTCCCTTGATAGTTGTTCCCTTGATAGTTGTTTCCTTGATTTGTATTTCCTTGATTGGTGTTTGGTAGAGTAGTGTCTGATAAGTTTAACATTGGTTGTTTTGTTTTAACATTGTTAGCATCAACTACACCATCAATGATGACATTTTTGTTCCTTGTCCAAAATTTGGATTTGTCTGAGTTGTTCTTGTCATAATAGTTTTTTTTATAGTTGTTGTTTGATGAAATAGCACCTTCTTTGGAAAATTTCAAAACTCCCTTTTTGATTAAGGCCTCTTCTATCTGGATGCCATTATCGATCAACTTTTGAAAACTAGGTAGACATTGTAGTTTAAGTTGATAATTCATCTCGTCATTTAGATTGTCTATAAAGATTTCCATTTTCTCCTTTTCAGGTACAGTCCGGGGATATCTAGAGATCATTTGTCTCCATCTCTAAAAGAAAATCATGAATGGTTTGTTGTTCTTTTGTTTTGTGTTGCAAAGGTTAAGCATGGTGACCTCATGTTGAATGTTATATGAGTATTGTGAAACAAACTTGTTCAGCAACTCTTCAAATGATCTAATGGGAGGTGTGAGTTTTGAAAGTGTTAGGAAACTCATAGATGCTAAGAGGGGGGGGGGGGGGGGGTGAATCAGTATCTAACCGATAATTAGAATTTCTCAACTTAAAACATGCAGAACATATTATAGAAGTGTACCGGTATGCAAGAAATAATAAAATAAACAGAATTAAAAACATCCACATGAAAAGCACACCATAACACAAGGATTTAACGAGGAAACCCGATGTGGGAAAAACCTTGGTGGGATTTGTGACCCACAATATCCACTTACTGGCCAATAAGAGAATATTACTTACAAAAGGGGGCCTGCACATGCAGGAAGGCCAACTGCCTAGAGCTCACTGCTAAATGGGAAGTCTCACTGACTTACAATGTGGATTATACAAATCCAATATCTTGTACTACTTTACAATAGCATCTATAATGCCTGATCCAGTACCAGTTTCTGCTCTATTCTTTACATAAAACCTTTAACCTATATTTCGCATAGTAGGTATGCCTAATATCTTCCTTTTTCGCTTACATCACTTACATACCAAATGTCTACAA
This sequence comes from Cryptomeria japonica, assembly GCF_030272615.1. Lineage (NCBI taxonomy): Eukaryota > Viridiplantae > Streptophyta > Pinopsida > Cupressales > Cupressaceae > Cryptomeria > Cryptomeria japonica. The sequence goes on from NC_081412.1 coordinate 512,011,006, forward strand.
TGATCTCTTTTATATATAAGAGTCATTTTACAACTTGCCAAGTTGGCTTACAAGGTTTTTACAATAATAAACAAAATGTAATATAACAAAAATCTTGTCAGCCTCTATGTCGGTATGCTTCCTTTCTCTGTGTCGGTGTAGAGTGTGATCTATTGATGCCGGTGAGCTATCTTGCCAATGTAATTCCTTGCCGGTGCCATAGGATTGTAAGGTTGCCATCAATGACAAAACCTTCAATCACATACAATGTCTCATTGGAGTGTGCATATGCCAACAATCTCCCCCTTTGGCATTGATGGCAACACTCATGAGAAAGTGTATCCAAAAATGTGAAGCCCAAAAATGTGTACCCCCCCTAAGCATATGATTCTGATAACTTAATGATGAGTGAATAGTACCAAACTAGTACGAGGTGGGCGGGGGTGGGGGTGGTGAATCAATACAGACAAAAATACAGTCCAAAACCGGTTTGACAGCAAACACTTCAAATGACTGGCAGACAGTGACACTGGTTTGAAACAAAGTGCAATCGATAAAGCTAAGAATGTCCGAGACAAGCATTAACCGGTTACTCACTTAGCTTTTCACTCAACTCGAGACTACACTACAATTTCACCCTTATGCATAAATAGGTAATCTATCATCAGATCATAATAACAACTAGTTCAACATGTTTTATTGACAGGCATAAAACACAGAACCATCATATGCTTAACAGACAATAGCAAAGCATCGCAAGATAAAAGCATCGCACATGACACACATATTTTTTACGTGGAAACCCAACTGGGAAAAACCACAGTGGGGATGAATACCCATAAGCTGTTTTTGAACTCTTTAGAAGTCCACTCTATTAGGAGCCTTGTCTGGTTAGAGACATTACAAAAGGTTCTTCTAGGAACCGATCCTGTTAGAGATCACCCGGTTAAGGGATGGCTACAATACTCGGTTAAGGGTTAAACCCTATTAAAGGTTACCTTGTTAGAGGATTTCAAGAACTCAATAGCTAAAGGATTTTGAATCAGTAGCTTTGAATTACCCTATTAAAGGATTTTTAGCAAGCTGGTTAAGGCTACCCTGTTAAGGGATTTTCCAACTGTTGAGGTGGTTAGAGATCAACAGGTATTACAATGATCTGGTAACAACACTCAATGCCAATGCAGATCCTCTTAAGCTCCTCTTCACCTTCTGCACTTACACTCTACAGGTACCACTTCTCTCCTTTTGGTCTGGCAAGAATCACGTATCCCTTCTCTTGGATACACACACACACACAACTTTTGCCAACAACCTTAGAAAGAGACACAACATCGATCTTATAGGAAAATAGATAGGTTGGTAGCATAAACCCTAAACCCTAAACCTGTTAGGTTAAGGAATTCAAACAGTTCAATCCTGACCATTGAGAACATTCCATTAATTGCAACAGTCTTGATCCAATCTCAAGACATTCTCCATCATCCATTTTCACCGATTTCATGGCGGCTAATAACCCATCACACGTTATCACCATTTTACAGACTTAGCACATTCTCGAGGTCGATAGGAACAATCTCCTTTATGCAAGATCCTTAAGGTGCACAAGGCTGACGTGGCAACATGATTTGTTCTTCATTACAATGCTAACTCATCACACAATGTCACCAGTTGAGCCATACAGGCTTGAAGCACTTCAACCAGAAACCCTGAAGTTGAGACTACCAACCAGTAGTCATACAATGCTTCCATGTGCCAGTTCCCATAACCATATGTCGGTTCACCTTGAACAAGCACACCACTTCACTTTGGCACAAATACCCGTTCACAGTGTTATACCGGTTCTCACATATGCTGGTTCACACCTCTTCAACATATTGACATCAATGATAACATACAATGTCATTATGTCCACATACCGATTCACATAATGCCAACAATCTCCCCCTTTGGCATTGATGGCAATATACAAAGATATCTCTCCACTTCACATCTTCTCCCCAATTTCTGCAGATATCTTCTTCACTTCACATCTTCTCCCCCTTTGACAACAATGCCAAAGTGGAGGCACAAGCTTCCCTGTTCCATTATGTCGCTCCCCCTGAGGAGTAGCATCCTTCAATACATCAATCCTAAAGAAAGATTTGACTATGCAATACATGACTGATGTGGAGCATATACCTTTAGTTCACCTCCTGAAGGGGCAATACCCCTAATTCCCCTCTTAAGTATATAAATGTAGTCTTTGGGAGAGGCTTGGTGAATATGTCTGCTAACTGCTCCTTACTAGAAACATGTTTCAGTGCAATCTCTTTGTTCTGAACCTTTTCCCTTAAGAAATGATACTTAAGCTCAAAGTGCTTGGTTCTAGAATGTAAAACCGGATTCTTAGAGATATTAATTGCACTAGTATTGTCACAAAATATACTTACCGGTTAAGATACAAGAACTTTGAAGCCATTCAATACATGCTTCATCCAAATTGTCTGAGTGCAGTTCATGAAAGCTGCAACATACTCTGCTTCCATTGTAGACTGAGAGATACAACTCTGCTTCTTACTCATCCATGAGACTAGTCTACCACTGAGGAAGAATGCACCACCGGTTGTGCTCTTCCGGTCATCTACATTACCAACCAATCAACATCTGTGAACACTTTCAAGTTGAAATCCTTGCTATATGGATACCACAATCCATAGTCAACAATTCCCTTCAGATACCTAAGAATCCGCTTGACTGCAACCAAGTGGGATTCTCTTGGACTTTTCTGGAACCTTGCAATAATGCCAACTGCATGTGCAATATCCAGTCTGCTATGCACTAGATAATGCAATTTACCAATCATTGATCGGTATTCCTTTTCATCAACCAATGCTGAGTCATCCTCTTTGGATAGTTTACAACCGCTCACCATCAGTGTACCAACCAGTTTGCTATCTTCCATGCCAAAAGTCTTCAACACTTCTTTGACATATTTGGACTGAGTGATAAATATTCCATCCTTCATTTGTTGGATCTGCAGTCCAATGAAGAACTTAATCTCCCCTATGAGTGACATTTCAAACTCTTTCTTCATCTCATCTGCAAATTTATGACTCATCTTGTCATCTCCATGAAAGATAATGTCATCAACAAATACCTCACAGATTAGGATCTGATCTCCTTCAGACTTCAAGTAGACATTGCTATCTTCACTTGTTCTTTCAAATCCAATCTTCACAACATGGGAATGCAGACGTTCATACCATGCCCTAGGTGCCTGCTTTAGTCCATATAGGGCTATATGTAGCCTACATACCATGTCACTATCTTCAGATAGGGCAAACCCATCTGGTTTCTCAATATACACCTCCTCTTCAAGTACACCATTTAGGAATGCAGATTTTACATCCATTTGATATACTTTGAAACCTTTAAAAGCTGCATATGCAAGAAGCATACGGAACCCTTCCAATCTGGCTATAGGAGCAAAGGTTTCTCCATAGTCTTCTCCTTCTTCTTGAGCATATCCTTTGCATACCAATCTGGATTTGTTTCTAATCACTGTGCCATCCTCATTCAGCTTATTTCTGAAGACCCATTTGGTACCAATGACATTTTTATGCTCCGGTCTAGGTACCAAAGACCATGTACCATTTTTCTCTATCTGGTCAAGTTCCTCTTCCATTGCCTTGATCCAGTCTTCATCTTTATGTGCCTCTTTAAACGATTTAGGCTCAAATTCAGAGATCATACATGAGTTTTCTTTGACCTTTCTTCTTGTAAGGATTACTGTATCCTTATCTCCTATGATCTGATTAGGATCATGATTCAACTTGACATACCGAGGAATGGTCTTGATGGATTCCTCTTGCTTTTTTTCTTCATCCTCATCTCCATTTGTATCAGCATCTACATTTGCTGGTGTAGGAACACTGTTACTGGTACTCGGTTGACTGACAACCAGTTCCCAGAAGGTTGCAACCGGTTCGTTTACCGCTTTCTCACTGCCGGTTTCCTCAGTTTTCTCAGAGGTTTCATCAACTCTTACATTGATGCTTTCCATAATTCTCTGAGTCCTATTGTTGAAACACTTGAGAGCTTTGCTCTTGGTGGAATATCCAAGGAATATTCCCTCATCATATTTCGCATCAAATTTGCTTTGGTGTTCACTCCTCTTGATGTAACATTTGCTACCAAACACTCTAAAGTAGCTAACCACATGTGTCTTACCGGTCCAATACTCATAAGGAGTTTTATCCTTAGCTTTCTTGATGAGTACCCAATTCATTGTGTAGACTGCAGTGCTCACCACTTCTCTCTGAAAGGTGTGAGCAACCTTTCCTTGAATCAACATGGTTCTAGCTCCTTCAACCACAATCTGATTATTCCTCTCTACTAGGCCATTCTGCTGTGGAGTCCGGGGGGTAGACAATTGCCTCTTGATGCCATGTTCTTCACAGTACTTGTTGAATTCATCGGAAGTGAATTCCCCTCGTTGATCAGTTCTCAGGCACTTGATCCTTTTACCGCTTTCCTTCTCCACTAAAGCTCTGAAAGCTTTGAACTTTATAAAGGCTTCAGACTTGTCTTTCAAGAATGTGACCCACATAATTCTTGAGTAGTCATTAGTGAGAATCATGAAGTACCTATCACCCTGCACACTTCTAGTTTTCATAGGACCACACCAATCAGTATGCACAAGATCAAGCAAGTTGTCAGCAGTGAAAGATTTACCTTTAAAGGTTGAGGAAGACATTTTCCCCAATTGACACTCTCTACACAAGGTATTATCCGGTTTGCTTAGCATTGACAACCCTCTACCTACCTTGATCTTACTAGCTTTCACAATGTTATCAAAGTTTACATGGCAAAGTCTCCTATGCCATATCTAGCTATCATCAAATTTTTCCATAAGACATGTACTTATATTTGCATTCAGATGAAATAGGTTACCTTTGGTCTGCATGTCGATGGCCACCAATTCACCATTCTTTCCTTTGATTCTGCAAACTCCATTCTTGAATTTCAGAGTGAGGCCACTGTCATTCAACTGGGCAACACTCAAAAGGTTGTGTCTGAGACCATCAACCCAATACACATTGTCAGCACTACTCTTTCCATTTAGAGAGATGCACTCTTTGCCTTTGACCATGCATGGTGCATCATTGCCAAAGCGAACCACACCACCATTATACTCCTCCAAGGATAGAAACTTGCTCCGGTCACCAGTCATATGGTGAGAACAACCACTGTCAATGAACCACTCATTGGAATTATCAAACCGGGAGACAAGAGCCTTCTTGTTTGACACATCTTCTTTGACAACAACAAACACAATATCTTCATTTTCTTCATCCTCTGATACTTCATCTGTGACACCTTCATCAACTGCCACAAAAAGTTTCTCCTGTTTCCTCCTTTGAATTTCTTGAACCTTTCCGGTTTGTCCTTGTTGTCACCATTAAGACATTTTATAGCAATATGGCCTATCCGGTTGCAAGAAAAGCATTTCAAAGGTAGCTTACCTTTGTATTTGTCAATTCCTTTTGGAAGTTTCCTCGAAAGGAGAGCTTTAAATGCCATCAGAATCTCCTCATCATCCATTTCTCTGCTCTATCTTGGTTCACCACTTGTGCTAGCTTCTTTTCCTTTTCTAGATGGTACAACAGAAGCTTTAAAAGTTGATTCAGTCTTTTGAACACTGCCATCAAAACTATTTAGCTCATAGGCTATCAACTTTGCTATGATGGAGTCTAAGGATACCTTAGTCTTGTCTATTGATCTCAGCTCCTGAATACCAGCAACCCTTATTGCATAGACCAACAATAGGGATCTCAAGACTTTGCTTACCATAGTGGCATCTTCTATTTTACCACCTGCACTCTTGATATCCCCAACAATGGTTTTGATCCTTATTCCATACTGTTGAATGGTCTCACCTTCAACCATCTGCATATCTTCAAACTTCCCTCTAAGGCTTTCTTCCTTAGCCTGTTTTACATGCTCATCACCGCCATAGATATTTTCAAGAGTATCCCATACCTCTTTGGGATTTACCTTATCCTAAACATCAATAAACTCAATGTCAGATAAACTACTAATTAGGGCTTCCATGACTTGCCCATTCTCCTGCATCTCTCTCTTTTGGTCATCGGTAAGGGTACGAGTAGGAGCAACATAGAAAGTCTCAACATAGCTCCAGTGTTGAGCACCCATGCTTCTGATGAATATCTTCATTCCGTCTTTCCATATACTAAAATTTTCTCTGTTAAACTTTGGACCTTCCCTCTTCATCATTGGACTAGGATCTTTACCTCAAGCGGTTAAGCTTATCGAACAAAGGACTTGGAGGATGCTCTGATACCAATTGATAACTTAATGATGAGCGAATAGTACCAAACCGGTACTGAGAGGGGGGGTGAATCGGTACAGACAAAAATACAGTCCAAAACCGGTTTGACAGCAGACACTTCAAATGACTGGTAGACAGTGACACCGGTTAGAAACAGAGTGCAATCGGTAAAGCTAAGAATGTCTAAGAAAAGCATTAACCGGTTACTCACTTAGCTTTTCACTCAACTCGAGACTACACTACAATTTCACCCTTATGCATAAACAAGTAATCTATCATCAAATCATAATAACAACTAGTTCAACATGTTTTATTGACAGGCATAAAACACAGAACCATCATATGCTTGACAGACAATAGCAAAGCATCGCAAGATAAAAGCATCACACATGACACAAATATTTTTTACGTGGAAACCCAACTGGGAAAAACCACAGTGGGGATGAATACCCATAAGCTATTTTTGAACTCTTTAGAAGTCCGCTCTGTTAGGAGCCTTGTCCGGTTAGAGACATTACAAAAGGTTCTGCTAGGAACCGATCCTGTTAGAGATCACCCGGTTAAGGGATGGCTACAATACCCGGTTAAGGGTTAAACCCTATTAAAGGTTACCTTGTTAGAGGATTTCAAGAACTCAATAGCTAAAGGATTTTGAACTCAGTAGCTTTGAATTACCCTGTTAAAGGATTTTCAGCAAGCTGGTTAAGGCTACCCTGTTAAGGGATTTTCCAACTGTTGAGGTGGTTAGAGATCAATAGGTATTACAATGATCTGGTAACAACACTCAATGCCAATGCAGATCCTCTTAAGCTCCTCTTCACCTTCTGCACTTACACTCTGCAGGTATCACTTCTCTCCTTTTTGTCTAGCAAGAATCACGTATCCCTTCTCTTGGATACACATACACAACTTTTGCCAACAACCTTAGAAAGAGACACAACATCGACCTTATAGGAAAACAGATAGGTCGATAGCATAAACCCTAAACCCTAAACCTGTTAGGTTAAGGAATTCAAACGGTTCAATCCTGACTGTTGAGAACATTCCATTAATTGCACTAGTCTTGATCCAATCTCAAGACATTCTCCATCGTCCATTTTCATCAATTTCATGGCGGTTGATAACCCAACACACGTTATCACCATTTTACAGACTTCGCACATTCCTGAGGTAGATAGGAACAATCTCCTTTATGCAAGATCCTTCACACGCACAAGGTTGACGTGGCAACATGATCTGTTCTTCATTACAATGCTAACTCATCACACAATGTCACCGGTTGAGCCATACAGGCTTGAAGCACTTCAACCGGAAACCCTGAAGTTGAGACTACCAACTGGTAGTCATACAACACTTCCATGTGTCGGTTCCCATAACCATATGCTAGTTCGCCTTGAACAAGCACACCGCTTCACTTTGGCACAAATGCTGGTTCACAATGTTATACCGGTTCTCACATATGCCGGTTCATAGCTCTTCAACATATTGACATCAATGACAACATACAATGTCATTATGTCCACATACCGATTCACATAATGCCAACAGATTCCTGTGATATTGAATTTTCTCATACCACTACTCCCCCTTTGGCATTGATGCAAAGGTTGTCAAGATGTCAGTAGAGTTTGTAGTTTCAACCTTGTAACTGGGTAGTTACAATTTGAAATAGATCCACCAAAATCAAGTTTATACTCTCCATAACTTTTTACTGACTCTTATTGCTATCTCTGTTCTTTTAACTGTACCGGTGAGGTGTTACAAATGCTCTGCCGATGTTTTCTGTCCCTGTATCAATGCCTCAGATATTTCCTTCCACAATGATGCTAGATAGTCCAATCTTGGACTTAGTTTTAATCTCAGATGCTTTGCCTTATTCACTATTCTCTCCTTTTCTCTTTCTAATTTAAGTATCTCTTCCTCAAAATTTGTTATCCTTTGCTCAAAAACTGATAATGTATCAGGTGAGTTAACAAAATTATCAGCAAGTTTATTGATTTCATCTTGTACCTTGCTTATTTTCTTATCTATGTCTACTGTCAAAAAGTTTGTCTTACAGGTGTCTTTGTATAGAGTTTTGTACTGATTCAATAAGTTACACAGTTCCGATAGAAGTGTGTCAAAATCCCTAGTACATTTCTTTATTTGATCTTCAATGAATTTTTGCTTTTCAATTTCTACTTTGTCCTTCAATGTTTCTTCCTTTATTTTCTCAATGTTCTTTGTGATATATTTACACAAAGTATAAAGTTGTCCTAAAGAATCTTTATTGTCTATATTATAGTTAGGAGCAATTACCTTCAAAATTGGGATTGTGTCATCTATAGCTTTGTAAGCCCGTGAACTACAATATGTTATCCTTTTGATTGGATCCAAAAGTACTTCAGTTACATTTGTTGGTTTGTGGCCTGCTGAGAAGGAACCAACATTTTGAAATCCATCGGTGAAAGAAGTAACCAAGCTTGTTGTGACCTCTGGTAGGTCTGTTTGTGTTTGCATTTCTTTAAGTAATGGTTTGTGTACTTCTCCAGTTGCCGGTGGCACTGTTTCCTCATGAACTTGTTCCTGTTTCTGTTTTGGAGCCTGTTCTTGTTGTTGTTGTTTTTCTTGTTGCACTGCCTCAGTCTAAGCTTCTGCCTATTGTTCTTTGTCATCTGTTGGTTTCTCCTATGTTTTAACAGTTTGCTCAGCTACCAGTGGCTCACTAGCCATTTCAGTCTTACCAGTTGTATCTTTGTCTACCACAATGTTGATCTTTTGTGTATCAACATCTACTGTGTATAATACTTCAGGATTAGGATTGACATCCTCTACTTCCATACTTTCAACTGCTGGTTCATCTTCTGTAGTTGTTGTTACCGGTGATGTAAAAGAAAGTGGGGGTAAGTTTTCTTTCACTTTAATACTCGGAGGTCCACCAACCTTTCATTTTCCCTTGTCCCTTTCTTTCTGATATACCTTTATTGGTTTGGGGTTCTGGTATTCTTCCTGTTTTTCTTTTTCAACTAGGAATATATCCCATGAAGTTTCTATTTCTTCAGTCACCTCATTGACTCTTCCAACCATTAATGCAATGTGTCAATGTGCAGTAGAGAACACTGGTCGGTTGGCTTCAACAATTAAATCATCAATTTCTTTAGGTGAGTTCACTGGGTACACAACAAGTAGCTTTTCTATCTTGATTTTCTTGTCAAGTTCTATTACTGCTTGTCTCCTTGCTTCCAATCTTTTGAATAGTTCATCTGGTACTTCATCTACATCTTCCATCAAAATTTTCTTATACATGTCTATATGCAATATAACACTATTTTCTACTTGTTCTTTTTCATCTGTTGTCAGAGTGTCATACAGTTTCTCTATATTCTTCAGTTTCCCTTCCTCTGTAATTTCATTCAATAGTATATCAAGAGGAGCTAGGTTTTGTTTTGTTCTCTTCTTCTTCTTGGGTGTCAGTTTCTTCTTTGGTGTAGTCTTCTTAACCGGTGATCTCACTGCTTGTTGTTTCTGTCTTATCCTCCTAGGTGAGGGTGTGGTTTCCGGTGAGGGATCTCTTTTCCTTACAACTCTTTTGAAAGTTGCAAACATGTCACTCTCCAAAGAAGTGCCTACCGATGATAGATGAGTCTCAGGCTGTAGAGTTCCTAGCTCATCCTCAGTGATGCCGGTTTGTTTTAACACATCTTCTTTAATAGCCTTTGCCTGTCTAGAGCCTCTTCTCACAACTGCCTCAACCTTTTTCACTCTCTTCTTAGATTGTATTTGTTTTTCTATAGTCTTAGCACTACCAAATACTTCTTCCTTTGGTTCGTTTGGTGCTTCCAGAAGTGCTTTAGCATAAGTCTCAATTATATGATCATCTGTTTCGTAGCCCATCTTTGTTACCCAGATTATTCTTGGGATGACTGCTTCCATCTAGATTTCATCCTTTTTTATTACAAAACATATTTCATCCTTATATTTGTCAACAATCTTTTGTGATAATCTGATTCTCTTCTTCATTTTGGCCTTAAGTGCTTGAAAGAAATCATGGATATTGTTTTCCTTATCTTCTCCCATATTGTTGAATAATTTTGTTAGTTGTTTACCTACCGGTATATCAAATCCAAGTTCTTTGTAACCTATACCAAGAACTTGTTTGGTTATATGTAGCATCAAACATACTAGCAGATTTCCAAACCTAAAAGTTCCTTTCTTATCCTTCTTAATCTTGCCTAGGTTGTCAATTAACTCATCCTTCAACCACTCACATATATCAATCTTCACATTATCTATAACCATATCATAAGCACTCTTAATGCATAAACTTGAAACTAAGTTGAGTCTATTTGCATGAGTAGCTTTATACCCTAAAATCATGCTAACAAATCTCACATTTATATATGTTACATCATTTACCCTCAAGGACCTTCTGTTGGATGTTGCACCAATTAGGTTCATAACTAGGTCATTTGAGACCTTCTTAGTCTTGTTTGGCCTTTTACCGGTGGTCGGTAACCCTGTGATAGCTTTCATAGCTTCCTTGGTGATTTTGTGAATTGCATCTAGCTAGAAAAATTCACCATGTACCCTGCTTAAGACTATCCTGATCACATCCTTGGGAAATTCAGGAATGCAGAGGATTACAGTAAATCCTAGGGTTTCAATGATTTTATGTTCCGATTTCACATTTCCATAATTATCACATATGACAGTTTTATACATAGTTTTGATCTCTTCATCTCCCAATTCCTCTATGTTGCAGTGAATGTAAATTCTGGGGTCTTCAGCATAAACAACTCCTTTTGGTATTTGTGAGAAAGCACCTATATTGTCATCTTTCTTTGCTACTTCGGGAACTAGTTGAAATACGGGCCTAGGGCGTTTTATGACCTCGACTACAGTAGGGTTTTCTATATATTCAAGTGTAGAGGAGGTTGCCATGATGATAAATACCTTTTTCTATCTTGGATGGATTGATTGCTTGAAGTGTTTCGCCTCTTTGCTCGAAATCTCTTAGCTCTGCAAATTTCGCACTCTACGAATGTTTGAAATCACGGTGAAATGAAATGGAGCCAAAACCATAAATTTATAGTGTTAATTTGCCATCTACCACATTAAATGCATGGCAGTTAAGTATTCACTTAACATTGTCTGTCGGTAATGAAGTAATTTCCAACTTCTCATCTCTAACTGAGGGAATAATAGAACATGTGTCATTAGATCACCAAACCCTCAAGGGAAATTTCTTCAATTTGATGAAGAACTTCCTGCCGGTGGAGCATCACTCTGTCCTACTGGTGAAGCATTAACTGGTTCTACCGGTGGAGGAGTATTCCCAATATTTAGATCAGCTTTTCTAATCCATTGTTTTGAGAATTCTTGCTTAACCTCTTCAACTTTTTCTTTACCTTTTAAGCTAGAACTTTTGTTGTCTGCTGGTGATCCTTTACTTCTATAGAATTTTGCAATATGCCCGATCTTGTTACATGCATAACAAGTCACATTATTCTTCTGAATAGCTTTCCCATTACCTATACTAGTTTGTGTTCAGCATTGATTAGATAAATGTCCAAATCTTCCACAAACATAACATCTCACATTCATTCTGTAATTTTCAGAATTGTGACCAACTTTGTTGCATTTAGAACATTGACTGGTGGGTGTGTTGATATTCTGATAATTTCTAGATCTACATTCATTTGCTCTATGACCATACTTATTATAGTTAAAGCATTTTCCATTGAATTTATAAGCATTAGGTTGCCTTACCGGTTTGCTGTGATCCTGTGTGTTTGCAGTACCAGAGCTTTCACCAACTTCAAAGCCAATTCCAGAAGTGTCACCTTTAGGTTTTTGATTCTTCAGTAAGTTACCAAGTTCCTCTGAGCTTTTCTTGAATTTTTCTTTATGTTGATTTGCAGTTTCTAGTTCTCTTTCTAAGACTTCTTTCTATCTCATCAGTTCATTGGAGTCATTCTGATTGTGCATCAGATCTGTCTTTAATAGATCATTTTCATAGCTAAGTCTTGTGTTCTCATTTGCTACATCACTTAGTCTTCTGGTCAATTCTTCTTCATTCTTCTTCCTATCTTCAATCTCTTTACAAAATCTCATAGTCATATCTTGCATCTCATTCTTTGTAGTTATGTTCTCCAGTTTTAGCTTACTTAACATATCATTAAGTGATTCCTTTTCATCATTCTCATTTTGCATCTTTTCACAAAGTTCTCTTCTCTTATTTCTTGCAATAGTGAGATTCTCTTGAAGTGCCTGAATGATATCCTGAGCTGCTTTTAGACCATCTTCTAGTTTGATATTTTTTAATTTTTCTGTATCATAGTCTGAGAGAGCTGCTTCAAGTTGCTTCATCAGATTTTCCATCTTTACCAGTGTCAAGATCTTCCTCAAGCTGTTAGGCTTCTGAAAATAGAGGACCAAGCTCTGATACCAATTGTTAGGAAACTCATAGATACCGAGAGGGGGGGGGGGGGGGGTGAATCAGTATCTAACCGGTAATTAGAATTTCTCAACTTAAAACATGTAGAACATATTATAACAGTGTACCAGTATGCAAGAAATAATGAAATAAATAGAATTAAAAACATCCACATGAAAAGCACACCATAACACAAGGATTTAATGAGGAAACCTAGTGTGGGAAAAACCTCGGTGGGATTTATGACCCACAATATCCACTTACTGGCCAATAAGAGAATATTACTTACAAAAGGGGGCCTGCACATGCAGTAAGGCCAACTACCTAGAGCTCACTGCTCAATGGGAAGTCTCACTGACTTACAATGTGGATTATACAAATCCAATATCTTGTACTGCTTTACAATAGCATCTATAATGCCTGATCCAGTACCAGTTTCTGCTTTGTTCTTTACATAAAACCTTTAACCTATATTTTGCATAGTAGGTTTGCCTAATATCTTCCTTTTTCACTTACATCACTTACATACCAAATGTCTACAATGATCTCTTTTATATATAAGAGTCATTTTACAAATTGCCAAGTCGACTTACAAGGTTTTTACAATAATAAACAAAATGTAATATAACAAAAATCCTGTCGGCCTCTGTGCTGGTATGCTTCCTTTCTCTGTGCTGGTGTAGAGTGTGATTTGTTGATGCCAGTGAACTATCTTGCCGGTGTAATGCCTTGCCGATGTAATGCTTTGTTGGTGTAATGCCTTGCCAGTGCCATAGGGATTGTAAGGTTGCCATCAATGACAAAACCTTCAATCACATACAATGTCTCATTGGAGTGTGCATATGCCAACAGAAAGCTATTCCATCATTTGTCCTCCTAGGCTTCATGGAAATAACCTCATCATGTAAGTGTCATTATGGGCAAACTCCAAACTCATTGTGCAAAATTCCCTTATATGATCGCGAGGATCACTCTTACCATTGTATTCATCATACTTTGGTATTCCAAAGTTTGGTGGGAATGGTACCATGTTTAAACTTCTATCAAAGGGATAAGGACAAATATCCTCTAACGAATATCGCGTTGTGGTCCCTTGTTGCATGTCTTGCATTTGTTGTTGAAGTGCTTGTAGTTGTTGCATAAGTGTAGTAAGGGGATTGTCTCTAGTGTTGGTATCACGATTGTTGGTGTTATCTTGGTCATTAGTGTTTTCTTGGTCATTTGTGTTGTCTTGGTCGGTGTTGTAGGTATATGTTCTTGATTTTGTTCTTTTCATGCGTTTAGTTTGCTTTGGTTGATCCATGTCAAAATCCTTAGGGATTTTAACTCGTTTGCTAGATAGTAGGAGGAAGTATTTTTGTTTGTCTATTTCGATGAGTTTCTCCAGGAGTTGTTGTAGGCCAGAGTCTTGTTGGGCCTCTTCGATAATGTCATATGTTATATCATCCTCATCCATATTTAGATACTTTTGCCAGGTGTTAGTTTCTTGATGTCCCATGCTTGATTCAGGTTCTGCGTCCCACTTGTTGTTTTTATGGGATCGTGTAAAGTCTGGCATGTTATTTATTTGATTCAATGAGTGATTGGATCTTTAGAAAAATAAGCTAAGTTGATCTTTCCTCCTTTGTTGAGGCGTTGAGAGAATGTCGACTTTTGTTTGAAGGCACGTGCTTGCAAGGTTTCCTCATCAAACTCAGTTCCTTTACCACATAGATAGATATGAAAGTGGTGAAAGAAAGTGCGATGTTTTAGGAAGAGTTCACGATTTATGTAGAGAAACTTCCTTCTCTTTAAGATCTTCTCTTGGCTAGGTTTCTTTCTCTTCAAATTAGTTTTTTAACGAAGATTCTTCCTCTTTAAGTTTTGAGGAGTGGTCATACAAGTGATCAAAGTTGATGCTGTTGATAGGTTGACTTGATAACAAATACCTTGTTTGGATACTCAAGCCTACTAAGTCGAATAGAAGGTTTGATATGCCCCCTATTGATGTGATTAAGTGCATAAAATGATATAATAAAGTTCCCCGATTTTGGAAGCTAGATTGATTTGACTAACTTGGATACCTAGACTAAGTATCTGATGTTGATATTGGTTGAAATTATGCAACTTGATCACTACTTGATATTCCTCTGATTTTGTTGGAAGAAACCTGATTTGTGATAGTTGTAACTAAAAGACCACCTAAAAGGATTCTCGGATCAATTTTTGGATTTTTTACTTTTGCAAAGTGATTTATGATTTTGTTGATATTTTTGCAAGATGTTTGTTTGATATCTGACAAGAACATGACAAATACACATGAAAATAATAGTAGTTTTGGTCTTAATCTAACATGAAGTGTATGTTCTTTTGAGGATCTTTTCAAACTTTCGATGTTTTCATTGGTTTGATACAAGAAAAACACACCAAAAAAGACTCTTTAGTCAAGGGTCATAAATAATATCATAGCCCACAACTCGATACTCCTTTAGCTTAAACAACCCTATCACACCCTAGGGTGTGATCATTTTTTTGCCTTTTTCTAGAAGTTGAACCAAAGAGGATTGCTCCTCAATTGGATCATTTTCTTGGGAGATTTATGGTGAGTGTCTTGGGGGTGGATTCTTCCCCACCCTTGCACTATGATATTACAAATGTCTGGTTACTGACTCAATGAAGATTATAATTCTAAGACTTGTTATAAGGGTTCCGTTCGGTGTGACAAAATATAAACTCCCTCAAGAGGCTTCCCAACCTTTAAAACAAAGGCTTTTCGTATCTCAAGGATACTAGTGGAAGACTATCAATGCACACTTTAGTTGGATGTGATTTTCATCTCTATCCACATTTGATTATAGTGGGTTGGTAAACTTTGCTTTAAGTCATTCCCCACTTAGGTTGTTCCCTTCTCACTGACCTTATGAGCTTCTCGGGAGGGCAAGCCTTCTAAAGTTTTTATCTTATTGAAAAAATTGAAATAAAGCTTTCAAATAGTGAGTTTGGATTTTTGATCACCCAATTAAGGGGAGAGCATATACCTATCACTTTCGAGACATGAAATACAAGCTTGTTCTTTTAAAACCCTCATTGCAATGGTTCTCTAATTGCTATTTGGAGATGTTTTTCCAACAAACATGGTGTTCTTTTTAATCCAACATAGCAATTGTTTTTGACTGAAATCAAACCTGGTCAACAAAATAAAATTGCTTTGCTAATGACAATGTGGTTTGTTCTTTTTAACTTTCACAAAGAGATGTTGATTGTTCCTTTTATCCCTTGCAAAAATGAAAGATTGTCTTTGTTCTTTTTAATAGCCCAAAAAGAAGTGTAAACCTAACTTGCAAAATGGAAGTTTGATTTGTTGTCCTTTTACCTCTTTGCAAGAAATAAAATGTGATTCTTTTTAAGCACCAAAAAGAGAAGTGTAATTATTTTTAAGCACCAAAATGACTACAAATTTCCTTTTACCCTTTTGCAAAATTGAAAGTTTGGATTGTTGTTCTTTTTACCTCTTTTGCAAGAAAGAAAATGTGATTCTTTTTAAGCACTAAAGAACAAATTAGATTCCTTTTAAGAACCAATTGACAAGTAGGGTTCTTTTTAAGCCTTTGTAAAAAAAAAAGATGAATTCTTTTTAAGCCCCTTTGTAAAAGAAAACTTAAAAGAAATAAATCTAAGATTTTACACTACCTCCCTGGACCCTGCAACAAACGTTAATACCTGTAAAATCCCTTCAAAAAGTTAGTTCATATGGTGGGCTCACAAGCCTAAATATTTCTTTGGGGTTACAAATTTTAGTTCTCTATCTAAGACAAAAGTGCTAAAAAAAAGAACATATGCGCTATAAAATGGAACACATGCGCTACTTTCCAAAGAAAATGCGCTACTTTGGGGAAACTATGCGTTATATTGATGATTCTATACACTAAGAGAAAGTAAGACATATTAGATTGTAAAGATCCTCTATGCGCTAGAAACAAGTATAGATGCACCACTTTGGCCTTCAAATGCGTTGTAGTAGAGGGAAAATGCGTTGGAATATCTGTTGCATGCACTATACTTTTTCACGTATGCGTTGTTCTGATATTCCTTTTTAAAAGTGCCTCCAACTTGCACGTAAAACAGTTAAAAATTCAGGGACTTGCCCTATGGTGGGTGCCAAAAATGTACGCTAGAAAGAGTGGAACCTACAAAACAAAGGTGAGCACATCAAGCATATCAATAAAAAATTATATTAGAGGATTCAATAAGAACAAAACATGTTTTACAATCAACACTCTAAAAGTGTCTCATTGTTCTCTATCTCCAAAGATCCTTCACATCAAGATGACTCTCAGCATGGAAGAGAACTTGATCTCTAGGATGACTACCCAAAGATGAGGGATAGTTTGATAAAAGACCTAAATGATATGCAACTAAGATCTTAGTGAAAGATTTTGATTTGAAACTAGATAATGATATGTTTCAAGAATGATGATATTGATATGAGGTTAAATTAGCATGAAAATGATATTAAGATGATATTAAGCTAGCATGGAAATGAGACTAACATGATATGCAAAACATGATAAATATATGTTATGATGCTACTAAAATGATTTAATTTCTATTATCAAAGAGAGGATAAAATGCTTGATGAAATGAGACTATAACATAGATGTATGAAGACTTGGATGATGATAATGGAGAAATGAGGCCTATTTATAGAAGAAATGGGAAATTGGATGGTCAAGATTGAATAATCTTAACAAGGGTTAGGATTGAAGGATAATCAATCCATGTGTGACTTTCAACCCAATCACATGTTGACAAGTGTCACCATGAGGAGGCTTGAGAGGAGAGATAAGGATAATTAAATACTTGAGGGGACATGATGGTTACCCTAGGGGGTTGGGTTAGGGTTAGGTTAATAGATATTCCTTTTATCCAAGGGATAAATGAATGTGCAAGGGTTAAATGGTTACCTTAGTCAGAGCAATAAATGATTTGAAGAGACCCATGAGTTAAAAGTATGGTTAAGTTAGAGGAAAGTATCTAACCAAAGGTCAAAGGTGAGTTAACCATAAATGGTTATGTAAGAGCCTTTTTAATGGTTTGGAAGACTTTAGAGTTTAACCATTTGAAGACATAAAGTCTTTAATGGTTATTGAAAACTTTGAGGGTTTTTGAGAAATAACATTTTTCTTATGGAATGTGCAAATGATTATGAGGGGGATTAGGCTGAATTGGAAGTGATTAGAAGAATCTAGAAGGGATTTAGATATGCAAGTGGATTTTGTAGGAGAATGCAAGTGGGAGGATTTTTAGGATTTAATTAAATAAAATTAATCTATTTCAATTTTTGGTTGCAACTTGCATTTGATAGATTTAAATAATATTGATTTATATAAATGTGAATTTTGAATTTTATATAAATAAATCTTAATTTATTTAAATGAGAAAAATGAGGATAAAGCATTAATGGTTTGAAGACTTCGAGGGAAACCATTAAAGGCTTAAGAAGACTCTAGAAGTAAGCCATTAAAGGCTTAAAAGACTTTAAGGGAAACCATTAAAGGCTTGAGAAGACTCTAGAAGGAAGCCATTAAAGGCTTAAAGACTTTAATGGTTAACTTGCAACTTGTATTTTCTAGAAAGTGCAAGTGGGGGAGGGATTTTAGGAATTTAAATAAATAATTCATTTATTTAAAATAATGGTGCAACTTGATTTTTGAATAGATATTTAAATAAATATTGATTTATTTAAATGTGAGAGGGATTTAATTAAATGTGGAAAGAGAATTTAATCAAATAAATATGATTTATTTAATTAATAGTCTGAATTTGGCTAGATGAATTAAATCAAATAAATTGAATAATTTATTTAATTAATAGAAGAAAGGGGCGAATTAATTAAATATTAATTTAATTAATAATTGGAAAATGGATGATAGATTAAATTTAATAAATTTAATTAATAGCTAGATAGATGATAATTAAATAAATATAATTTTTTTTAATCAGATGGACAGAAATAGGTGTCTACATGTTGCCCCTCTTTGAAGTGATTTGTGACCACATGTTGATTCAAAGAAAAATAATTGCATGATGTCGCTGCTAAAATTTTGTTCCATTTGCCCTAGATGCTGATGGTCGAATAATGATGTGAAGATGCCCCCTCAAGAGATGAATCAGATAGATTTATGCATTTTCGTGATTTGGACAATCAATTGTTTCTCGATTAAATACTTGATGTTGTTGATTAACTTGATATGATCTCCCAAAAAATGTTAATTTCTTGATATGACATCTCAGAGACTTCTCTATTTCTCTCTGTCATGATGACACATCTCGTTATTGATCCCTTCCTTTGGTACATATCCTTTTAACATCAATGACAAGATTATTAAACTGAAATCAACAATATCCTCCTTTGTCATTAATAGCAAGACTCAACTCACTATTCATTGCTCACTGTTTTGTGTAACACACTCCCCCTTTGATCTTTCCTCCTACATTGTATCTGCCAATACTCCCACATCAACTAAAAAATATCTCCCCCTTTGTTATCAATGAAAAAGGGTAGACTAAAATTTTGCTTCAAGGAAAAACTAAAAATGCATGCCCTCCCCTTGAGAAAAAGCTCTATCTTCAGGAACATTTCACAAGGAAGAAAGGGGTAAACCCCTCAACTTCTATCTCAGAATCACAAATGTCTCCTTAGGAAGTAACTTTATAAAAATGTCTGGAACCTAGTCCTTTGTGGCCACATGCTCTAGTCAAACCTCTTGAATTGCAATCTTTTCCCTCAAAAAGTGGTGCTTGATAGCTATATGCTTTGTTTATGGAATGCATCATAAGACTCTTTGATAGATCAATAGCACTAGTATTGTCACAAAGAATCAGTATTGGCTCTTCATACTCTACCTTGATGTCCTTCAAGGACTATTTCCTCCATGATAGTTGAGTGCAACATGAAGCAACAACTATATATTTTTCCTCTGCAGTTGATAATGACACACAATCTTATTTCTTGTTGCGCTAGGAAACCAATTTGTTCCCAAAAAAAATGCACCACTACTAGTGCTCTTTCTATCATCAAAACACCCTGCCCAATCAACATTTGTATAGGAATGCAAGTTAAAATATTTTCCTTTAGGGTACCATAAACCATATTTTTTTTATATTTTGTAGATACTTGAATATCCTTGTGACTGCCTTCACATGAGTTTCTTTTGGAGTAGCCTGAAACCTTGCAACCATGCATACAACATGTATTACATCATCCATAGAAGTAGTTACATACAACAATCTTCTAAGCATTGATATATACATTACTTGATCTACCAATGGAGATTCATATGCTTTTCTTAGTTTAAACCGTATTACCATGGGTGCGTCAGCTGGATTGCAATCTTCCATTTGAAACTTCTTCAACATTTCCCTCATATACTTGGTTTGACAAATAAAAATACCTTTGTCATTCTGAGTGATTTGCAAACCAAGAAAGAATGACAACTTACCTAGCATAGGCATTTCAAATTCATTTTACATTGCTTAATCAAACACTTTACACATCTCATCACTACTTCCCCCAAAGATTATGTCATCAACATACACAACCACAATTAATTGATGATCTCCTTCAGATCTAATATACAAATTCTTGTCTACAACACCTTTTCTAAACCCTTGCTATTGTAGGTATGAATCCAATCTTGCATACCGAGCTCTAGGAGATTGTTTCAACCCATACAAACCTTTCTTAAGTCTGCATACAAAATTCTAATCTTTTGTTGAGAACAAACCTTCTAGTTGCTCAATATAGTTTCTTTAAAGTCTATGCCCTCAACCTGTGCATAACCCTTGCACACAAGTCTAGCTTTGTTTATAACAACTTTACCTTCTTATAATTTATTTCTAAATACCCATTTGGTTCCAATTGCATTCTCATCCTTAGGTCTTAGGACAAGCTCCAATGTTTCATTCTTCTCAATCTAATTGAGTTCTTCTTGCATAGCATTAACCCAATTCTCTTCTTGACTTGCTTATGTGGAGTTCTTGGGTTCAACTAAGGAAAGCAAAGCAAATATTTCAGGTTGAGTATCATCTTTAGATTGAACTTCTTGTGTTCTCATTGCAATCTTTCTCCTTGTCTACACACCTACATTAATTTCACCAATAATTTGATCTTTAGGATGGTCTCTTTGCACAACTTTTGAAGGTGTTTTTGTGTCTTTCCTTACTAGTTCCTAGACAATTGGCTTAGTATGAATTGGTTTACATTAGTACGAGTCACCTTAAGTTGCTGGAGTACAAAGTGAATCCTCATCAAACTTTACATGCATACTTTCCACAACTCTATGCAACCTCATATTATAGCATTTATATGCCTTGCTTCTTGAGCAATATCCAACAAAGTATCCTTCATCTGATCTAGCATCAAATTTTCCAAGATTGTCATCATCAAGCTTTATGTAACACTTACATCCAAATACCCTAAAATGACTAACCGAACTTTTTCATTCTGTCCATAACTCATATGATGTTTTGAAGCTATTTGGTCTCAGTTGTGCTCTATTTAGAATATAAACTGTTGTATGAACACCATCCTTCCAAAATCTATCAGTTAATTTTGACTCATTTAGCAGGGTTCTTGCCATTTCTTGCACTATCCTATCTTTCCTTTCAACCAAACCATTTTGTTGTGGTGTTCTAGTTATAGAAAATTACCTTTTTATATCATGTTTTTCACAGTAATCCTCAAATTCATCTGATGTGAATCCTCCACCTTTGTCAGATATCAAACATTTTAATCGTAGGTTCATCTCATTTTCAATCATAGGCCTAAAAGTTTTGAATTTATCAAATGCTTCAAAATTTTCTTTCAAGAAGCACACCCAAGTCATTCTAGTGAAGTCATCTATGAACAACATGAAATGTCTTTCACCATTCCAACCTTTTGTTCTCATGGGTCCAAATAAATAAGTGTGTATCAACTCAAGTAGTTTTGTAGTTAAACACTCTTTAGTATTGAAGCTCAATTTTGTTTTCTTGCCAATTTGATAATGTTAACATACAACATTTGATGGCTTTGTGATAGCAGGAATATCTCTTACAACCTTCTTCGAACTTATTTTGACAAGATTGTCAAAATTCATATGTCCCAACCTTTTATGCCATAGCTAGCTTTCATCCTTTTGACTCATGAGACATTTGTATCCATTCCTTTCCTCAAGCTTGTTAAGTATATACAAATGTCCATCTATTCTATGTGCATCGATAATTACTCTTCCATTTTTCCTGATATAACATCCTTTCTTGTGCAATACCCTATTTTATCCATTATCACACATTTGACTGACACTAAGCAAATTGTGTTTGAGCCCTTCAACATAGAAGACATTTTGCATTGTTGTCCTTCCAAAATAAAAACTGACAAAACCTTTTCTAGCTATGGTAGCAATGTCATTTGATCCAAGTCTTACCATTCCTTTGCAAGTCTCTTTTAGTGAGAGAAATTTTCTCTTATCACCTATCATATGATTTGAGCAGAAACCATCAACATAGCATGTACCATTCTCATCTTGTGCATGAAACACAACCTGGACAAGTAGAGATTTCTCTACATTATTCTCTTTGTTCTTCACCTTCCATTCCCTTTTAGTTTCTTTCTTGTAGACTCTTTCATATTTAGTTTTCTTTTCTTCCTTTTCATGAGTATTGATTTTCTTATCTTGTTTAGGAGACTTAATACCACTTCTACAAAAAAAAATTATATGACCAAAGTTGTTACACTTATAACATACTATAGTGAAATCAACAAGAGGTGCAAATGGATTTTGACTCATGAAAGTATTTCCTCTCATGTTAAGTCTATAATATACTGCCTCATGACCATACTTATCACAAACTAGGAAAAGAGTGATTGCACTTGAATGCTTGTTGTTTGCTTGGCAGGATGTGATCTTGTGGGTATTCTCTTCTTTCTAATAACATCAACGAATCCCTCAATTTCTTTATTTTTATATTTCTTATTAGTTTTCATATCCTCCTTTTTTGTAACCGATTAGATATTCTCTTCATTTTTTCTTTTATCTTCAGATTTTACAAACACATCACTGATTTTGTCTTTGCTTTTCTTCTTATTTGTCATGGTACTATTAGAACATTGTCCCTTCTCATAGCCTAGCCCAACCAAGATATTAGACTTTCATTGTTCACTCAACATGTTACCCAAGTCTTCAATTCCTTTGTCATATTTCCTTAGACATACTATCCCAGCCTCAAGTAGCTCACATTCTTTTTCTTTGGCCTACAACTTTTTTGTCAAGGCATCCTCTATCTTCTTCGCTTCTCCAATTTTAGTTTTGAGACTGATTATTAGTGCTTCAAATTACTCAATCTTCTCTTTGTATTTTTTATTCTTCACTCTTACATGGTCTAGTTCATTTGAGGTACAAATAAGCTCTCCTTCCAAATCAACCTTAGCTTATTCTTCTTTATCTAATCTAATTGATTCATTATCATTATTTTCAATCTCAATATCAGAAATTTCCATGAATAAATGTTCTTCATTTCTAGGTTCAATGACATCTGTTGCATCACTTTCAACATCAGAGGTATTGCTATCTTCTTGGGAATATAGAATCTTATGGTTCTTTCCTTTCTTGTACTTATGAAATTTTGATTGATTTTAATTTTCCTTTTATTTTTTTACATTGAGATGCATAGTGTCCAACTTTACCACATTAAAAATATTTGAATGATAGTTTTCCTTTATACTTACTTTATCCTCTTCTTAATCTCCTTACAAAGTTGGCCTCTTCATGGTCAATTTTTTAATCTTCCACCTCAGCAAACTTAAATGTGGATTCTCTCTTTGATGTATCACCTTTTTCCTATCCTCATTTCATATGCAAAAAGAGATCCAAACAATTCATCCATAGAAAATTTATCTAGGTCCTTAGCTTCTTCAATAGCAAAGACTTTTGAATCATACATAAAGGGTAGATATCTTAACACCTTCTTCACGATCACAACATCCTTAGTCTGTTTACAAAGTCCTTAGATGGCATTGATAATTTTATCCACTCTAAGCAAATATTCCACAATTCATTCTTCTTCTTTTATTTTTAATCCCTTGAATTGAGCTCTACAAGTCTGTAATTTTGCTTGCTTAATTATGTCACCACCTTCATAGATATTGTGAAGTTTGTCCCAAATCTCCTTTGCAGTTTTACAGTGCATTACCTTGACAAATTCTGAGTTTTATATCCCACACAATATGACATTCTTTTCTTTTACATTGTTATCATATTCCTTCTTCTCATCTAGAGTAGATGGAGAATTGGTAGGGGGTATTTACATAGTCACAACTAACTCCCAAATATCAAATCCAAGAGAGGAAATGCAGGATTCCATTTTGATATTCCAAAAAGCATAGTTTGTTCCATTGAGCTGTGGTGCCTTGTTAGATGAATCTCTTTCATCCCCAACTCTTCCTAAAGGGACTTAGAAGTATGTAACTAAGATTCAAATCTACCATTAATATTCAATTACATCCACAATAATGTCCATGACGAGAGGATTGACCTATAATGGAAGGTGGAGTTGGTGAAACTTTGACAAATATACATTGAGCATCACTTGGAGATGACCCATTTAAAGTGAAACTTTGTTTCCTATAAGATTAGAAAAAATCATAGTCTTGGTATCAAGACAAATACACATCAACCAAACACCTAGAGAACATAGTAGAATTTCTATCATTCCAAATGTTATAAAAAAAAATTCACCTTGAAAACATGCCAAATCTAGGTCAAGCTAATAATAATTATGGCCTAATTTCTAAGAAGGATCATATTCCAAGAAAATGCTTAGTATTAAAAATATCAAAGAAGTCATGAATCCAACTATAATTGAAAGAATTGGCTATGAAGGTAGCCACCAAATATCTAGAGGCCTAATGGAAAGCACATAAACAAGATAGAAAGAATGTGACAAGAATAAATTGTATTCTCATCAATGATGCAATACAAAATGGATCAACTAGATTGGGAAAATGTACATAGGAGACCCCTTGCTTATATAGCCAAGATGAGTACAAAGGATAGAGTGAGATAATGACAAGTGTCATTATCTCATGAAATGATAACAAAGGTGAAAATATATCATCCTACCTAAAGTGAAAAGAGATAGTTTGATAACACCACTAAAGGTGGAAAAGTGCAACCACAAAAGGTGGATATGATAAAGTAATAACATGATAAGTCCACCTAAAGTGGAGATGATCCAATTAATCCTATTAAATTTCCTAAGTAAGATTAAGTAAAGTGTAATTAGGACCTAGGACATAATTAACCAAGGTAAAATGCTTTAATTAGACCAACACACCATCCCCTCGAGTGCAACTTAGGGAGAATGTACACAAAAGCTAACATTGCAAGATGGTTCCCAACTACTTGGCCACATTAGGTACACATGTATAAATGCAATACAATCTCTCAAAAATGGAAAAAAGGAGAAAATCTAGTGGGAAAAAACTCACCCCCAAAAGAGAGATAAAAATACAAAATAACTCTCAAAGAGAAATGAGAAGGACAAAGTCCCATGTGAGGAAAAAGTCCACCCCATAAGAGAGAAGAACAGAGAGCAATTATCCCCCCTCAATATAGAATGTGCACTAATGGTAGATGCTCCAAGATGGATGGAGAAGTTTCTCCATGAGCATCAAACAATGTTCCCCCCTCAGGAAGAAACAAAACTAGAGATGTATGTATGAAGTTTCTGCAATATTGAAAGGAAGATGTAAGAAGAAAATTCAATATGTATGGAGTCTTTGAAAGCTACTCAAGTGTCACCATGTCGATGTTTAAAGTTTCCTCTTCCAAATTAGGTGTATTAGGCCACATTGCTGAAAAAGACAATACAAGATCTAATGAAGATGATTGTATAACATGATCCAAAGACTCAAGTGTCTCCTCTAAAGATAAAGAGACCTCCTCCAAATGTTGCACATCAGTATCCACAATCACATCAAACTGTGAAGAATGATCATGTAGAGAATGAATAAGAGGGTTAGAGTGCTCACTTAGAATAACTAAAGAAGGATCATCTCCATAAAAGAGAAGATGAATGTCATCAATGATGTCTCCTAAATATGCATTGTAGAACTTTAGAAACAAATTTGTAATGTTTGTCAAGTAATCATTCCGATAAATTGTATCTGGAAGACAAAGTATATCCTGTTGCACTTAATCACAAGAAGCCAAAACCATAGCAACACAAGCATCATTAGGAGCAATAGTAGTTATGTTATCAATAGGAGGAGATGAAATGTAATGCTCAAGAACTAGATCACACGTGTGAACACCAAAGTTCAAGTAACCAAAGTTTTCTTTGATATCAAAATCCACACCAGTAGTGTGATCGTCATCTAAAGAATCAAAGTCATCATATCAATAGGAACAAAGTCTAAAAAGGAGTACAATCGAGATGAATGATAGACTACCCCACTAGCAATTATATATCTACTCTCCAAGTCTCTAATGATAACTAAATCATGAGTGAACCCCACCTTTATGCACCATGAGTGATTTGATAGATGGAAAGAAGATTGTTTGTCAAGTGAGGTACACAACACATCATTGAAGGTGACATCCCCAATATCATTAGATTCCTTCCCAATTACAATAATATATGTATGATTTCCCATCAAAAATCGATGGCATGTTGCAAGGCTCAAATGAAATGAACATAGACTGTGAAGATTCCATATTATGAGAAGCTCCTCAATTTGGAAGCCATCTCCCTAAATCATGACTTGTAGTAGCACAAAGATCTTGTCTTTTACTTGTCCCAAAAGTGTGGCTCTTTCCCTTATCAAATTAGTTTTCTTTGGAAGAAGAATCTAAATTAGATATTATAGAAGGCAAAATAATTCTATTTTTCTCAAGATGCTTCAATTCATCAATTTCCTTCTTGTAAAAATTATTTTATGCATGTCCTAACTTCTTGCAATATGCAAAAGTAATCTTATCCTTCTTAGATGACTTCCCCTTAGGAGAGGCTGTAGAATTTATTTGTTGAGGAGAGGAAGATTGTGCTCTATTTTTTGTGGCTTTAGCTTTGATTGGTTCTACTTCTTGTTCGAAACTCTCTTATGATTAGACACCAAAGCATGTGATTTGGATGACTTGAGAATACCGATTGTGTTCAACTTTTCTTGTTCAAGAAACAACATCTTAGTAAATGAATCAAATGATGGTGTAGTATAAGCACTCCCCATAGTCAATTGATGAATGTGGAAACTAGAAACAAAGGCTTCATATTTAGAAGGAAGCTTCCCCAAAAATTTGAAGACCAATTGTGCATCCTTCTTCTTAATGTCACAATATTCGAGTTGTGCTCTTAGCTCATTTGCCTTAAGTAACATAGTATTATATTTTATCAAAATACTTAGGAACAAAATTTAGGAGATCACTTTGAAGTGAGTATACTCTAATCTCATGTCGACCAAGTTTATCCTAGGATTCCTTCATTATCTTACACTTCTCGATATGAAAGATAAGGACCAAGAGATATATATTTTCTCAAAACTCCAAGACCCATAGAAATTTTAATGCATCAACATTAGGACCTATTCCATCAACATAATAAGACAAGCCTTTTTTCATTAGTTTATTCCATACATTAACTTTCCAAGGTGCATAATTATGTGGAGTTAAAAGAGGAAATTTAGGAGGACCCATAACTGAAAATCAAATGAGCACCAAAGAGAGAGAGACAGAAGCACATAAGGCACCCCCCAAATTCACTCAATCAAAGAATCCCCCCCAAAAAAGATGATTTGACAATGTATACTTAGTGCATGTACAATGTGCTACTTGTAAACCGAGGCAAAATGGACTTCTGATTTTTAGTGATTAAAATTGCCACAATCAAGCTATATTAGACTCAAAGCAATATGCAAAAGACCAAATGATGATCTATGCATTACACTTGCCAAAAATAAGACAAATAAGGCCATATGTTGAAAGTGGATTTTTTTGTCATAATGACAAGAAGCTGATAGCATCATTATAAAATATGAAAAAACTATGCACTTTGAAAAAATTGCACCTAAAAGGAGTCTAAATGAACCCAAACAATGCCCCAAAAGTTGAAAAAATAGGGATTTCACAAATTTTTGAGAAATTTGTGTACAAAAATAAAAAAACCCTTGCATCACTATAAAGATCATGAAAATATACCCTAAATAATAAAAAAAAATTACTTGAAAAAAGGAATCTAGATGATTGAGATATCGTTGTTTGAAAATCATCTACGTAATTATAATGCTTGAATCATTGTTGCAACTCAAAACTTAAAATGGCTCTAGATTTGGCCTCCAAAGTTGGATTTGGACATAACAAAATGAAATTTAGACTTTTTCAAACCTCTTGAATCCAATGGTGGCCCTAGATATGACCTAGAAAGCTCCAATTTTGACTTGCAACAAACAAGGCATGAATCCAAAACTCCAAATTTGTTCAAAAAAAATCTCCAATGAAAAACCGATGGCACTCTATTAGCTCTAATAACATGTAATAATTCATTATGAAGGTAGCCACCCAAGATCTAGATGCCTAATGGAAAACACATGAACAAGAGAGAAAGAATGTGACAAGAATAAACTATATTCTCATCAATGATGTAATACAAAATGGATCAGTTGGATTGTACAAATGTACATAAGAGACCCCTTGGTTATATAGTTTGTGAGGCCCTACCCCGAGCTGCCATAGCATTTCTGCTATTTTCATGTTGGACCTATTTTGGATACTATATTGTGATGCATTTTGGACATAAATTTTATATGATCTCATGTGGTGGATAACATTGATATGATTATGTCATTTACTTTGATTTGCAGTACTTCATTTTATACTGGAAAATTATGAATGCATGTTCTATACTTGATTTAATTCCATGTTTATGAGGATGATGCCATTTAGTAGATGATTGTATGTGGATGTTATCAGATAATTGGATACTTGATTTTATAATTGGAATTTTATGCGATGTCTGAATTGTATTCTTTTGATAGTATTATACATGAATTTTGGAATTACTAATGTGCAAGTGAGATGTGCAGGAAAATTATCCATGTGACCATGGAAATTATTCGGAGAATCAAGTCTAGGTCCATGTGCGACTGTGAAGCCAAGGGTTGTCTATTTGGAGAGACAACCCCTCGTTTGTAAATGTATTTTAATTTGTAAATGTTATGCTTGGATGAGTGTTTAATTTGGTAATTTGTTTAATTTATAAATTTCAAAAGAGACATTTGCCATGTGTGTTTTGGTGATGTGTAATTATTTTTGGTAGTGTCACTTGACACATGTCTTGTAAGTTGAGTTGACATTGTCATGTATCTTTCTGAGGAATTTATTTTACCAATTTTTATATTTTCAATTATCCTAGATGGTCCCAAGTAAACCTAGGATAGTGAGCTATTAGGAGGGTCAACTCAGAGTTGACCCGTAGGTAAACTTTGGGTGGACTTCCAAGGGGTTAAACTAACTCTTGGGGTCAAGTTAGGAGCATTTTTAGCAGGCCATATGGTGTACCTATGGATGAAGGCCAAATTTGGCCATGTGTCCACCCTCTAGGACTTGTTTAACCTCCCCAAAAGTGAGTTTCCCAAGTTGGCCGAATTTCATCTTTAGAAAAGTCTTCCTTGGTTAGGTAACCCACTTTGTGAGTGTCATTCATTTTCCCCATTCCATTTCCCTTTTTTGAGGTACCTTGGTTAGGGAGTGTGTAAGGCTTTGGGAAGACCAACTATTGAGCATCCTTCACCCTTCCCAAGTGGGTTGGAAAGAGTGAGGCGTGGCTTGATAGGGAATAGTTTGGGAGGGAAAAGTTTGATCACCCACTCTCCATTTTGGAGAATTAAAATTTGCAATTTTTTTTGAAAGTATTGGAAAGGTTTTTTGGCTAAGTTTAGAAGGAGCAAAGTTGTGGATTTGAGCAGATCTCCTACAAATTTTCTGACCTTTTTGGCAGATTGAGGTTGGTTGATTTTCTAACTATTGTATGATGTTGTTTGCTTTAGAAAGATTGTGGTTGTTCTTGTTTTTTCATTGTTGTTGTTTCTTTTTATGTGTAGGAAGGAGTAGAAATATTCCTTATGTATTTTTGTTGTGTTTTTATGTCTTTGTTTATGGGAGTTTTCAAGCAAAACTCATCGTTGGGAGGGTAGAGTGGCCTTGGGGTGAAGGGTTGTTTGACAGCCCTTTTGAGTGAGAGGCTCTCTTTGGAAGAGAGTGATTCTCAAGGGATTTTTGTGGCCCTTGTTGAATATTATTATGTTTATAAAATGGGGGTCATAAGGGGAGTTGTAAGCTTTTATGCCTTGGGGGTCATAAGGAATTTAGGGGACAAGTTTGGAACTTGTGGATATGTTATATTTGCGGCCATGTTATGGCATTATGTGCACTATTTGCAGAATTCTCCTCAAGGGTATTTAGTCCACCTTCACCCCACTTAAAAAAGTCACATAAGTGACATTGTTTAAACCTTAGGTTGGGAGTGTTTTTGTTGTGTTTGAATTTCTGCATGAATGTGTTTTGTATGAGTGTATCCGGTCTAACCCTTTATTCTCCTAGCTCCGGGGTGGCTTATAGTAAGCCTAGGTTGGGAGGTGAGCTTCCATGGTCACAACCTCAAGTTTATATTGCAGGTTGCTTTGTAAAAAACTTGGAAGGGAAAGCTTGGAAAATAGTTCATTTTTGTATTTAGTTGCAGAAAAAGAGTTCATTTTTGTATTTAGTTGAAGAAAAAAGAGTTCATTTTTGTATTTTAGTTGCAAAGAAAAGAAAGAAAGAAAAGGGTCTTCTATTGTATTTATATTGCAGAAAAGAAAATGTATTATTGACAAGTTTTACCATGTAATAAATTGTATTTTATTTGATGTATTGATCCTTTAAATAAAATGAATGCATTTGATTATTTATGTTTTGTTATAGTTGCTGGAAAAAAAAGGGGGGGATGTTTTATTATGTTTTAAAATATTAATGCAGAAAGGAATGCAAGCTATTTTTTTGTGTCTGTGTTGCCAACAAAAAAAAAAGAGAAAAATAAATAGATGTTAATACTGCATTTCATCTTGCTGTTATTAATCAATGATTTTAGAAAATATAAGTTGTAGTTGTTAATAAATCATTTCTGCTAAAGTCATAAATCTGTAAATGCATGTTAGTAGGAAAAATAATTTAATTCTATTATTTCTGCACATTTTGTAAAAACAGTAAAATTATTCTACTCTGTAAATAAATAGAATAAATAAGCTCATATATATATATATATATATATATATATATATATATATATATATATATATATATATATATATATATATATATATATATACATATATATATATATATATATATATATATATATATATATATATATATATATATATATGAAACATTATATTCTGTAAAAGAAATACAATACTTGTCATTTTAAGTTTTTTGGTTTTTTTATTTCTAAAATCATGCATGTCTTCTAGGTTTATATATATATATATATATATATATGCATGTTGCCTTTGAAAATTAAAAACCTAAGTGTATCATTAAACTAGAAACAAAATATTAGTTATTTTATATTTCCGGTATTTTTATTTTCCTGTCATTTGCAAGTTTATATATAACACACACACACACACACACACACACACACACACACACACACACACACACACACACACACACATAAAACATGAGATAAACCTTAAAAAAAAAATAAAAAAAATATTAAAATAAAAAATAAATAAAAAAGATTATGGAAGTTGTGTTTTGGGGCTACCTTGGCAGAGCCACTGCGGATTAAGCCGTAGTGGATGACTTACGGCTGCCATTGCGGATTAAGCTGCAGTGGACGACTTGCGGCTGCAGTGAACGGCCGTAGCCGCCACTACGGGTTAAGCCGCAATGGACGGCTAGTGGCCGGCACTGCGGGTTAAGCCGCAATGGATGGCTAGTGGCCGCCACTGCGGGTTAAGCCGCAGTGGACGGTTGTGACAGCACTGCTGTTAAACCGCATCGATGGTTGCGGCTGCCACTGTGGTGAACCACAATTCGGCCGCTCGTGCCTTCCTCCTTCGTTTCTTTTTATTAATCTCTCCTTCATGATCCCTCGACCTCCCTCTTTCACCTGCACACAGAAAAAGAAAAAAAAATGGAAAGAGAAGAAGTAGGGCAAGTAGCCCTAACCCAATTTTGGGTTAGGGTTAGCTTGATAATAAGATATAAAATAAAAGGAGTTAAACAAGAAACCCTAACCCATTTTTGGGTTAGGGTTGGAAATGAGAAAAGAAAGTAATTGTTATGATATAAGAAATAATCAACTCTAGATAGGGTTTGTCATAAAATTTTAGATAAAATGAAATGAGGGGGAAATTGTTTTCAAAATTTGAAAGGAATTACCCCCCATTTATCTATAGTCAATATGTGGGGGCAATTAATCCCCTAATATTGACTAAGGTGAAAATTAGTTTTAATATAATCTTTCTTATCAAGTTTAATTAAAATTGGGGATTAATTTTATATAGATATATAATCGCAATTATTGATTTAATTTTATTTACTAGGGTTATTAATGAGGAATATTATATAGTTATTTTCCATATTTAATTAAATATGGATGTTAGGTTAAATTTAATTTCGGGGATTTTATTAATGAAAATTATTAATTATTTTATGTGAATTCTAGCCTATGAGGTCAATATTGGCCAATTATTTAATAGTTGAAATTTGAATGTATTAGGGGATTTAAAATTGACTTTAATATATATTATATTTATTTGGTAAATATCATCATTGAATTAGTTAACCTTAATGGTTATATTTAAAAAGTGAATTTGCATTCGCTCAATTAATTAATCTTAATTTGAGATAATATTATCATTATTTTAATTAGCCTTGAATATTTTAAATGCTATTGAGATATTTAATATCTCTCGATTTTAATTAGAGGAAAATTAATTAGATTAATTAGATTAATTGATTAAGTTGCGATGACCCTCTTAGGGAATAATTAGTCTTCACTAATTATTGTCGCCATGTTGATTTAGTTAATCAAATCAGCTTAGTAAACGATTCTATTCAACCCAGAGTTAACCCTTAGTTAAGACAAAACTTATTTGATTTCATTTTAATGTAGATTATTTAATGAATTTATGTTGTTAAAATTTTTTTTTGTTGTTCCGTTTTTGCCCAAAAGTTTGGGCATGACATAGTCAAGGTGAGTATAAAGCAGATAATGAGATAATGACAAGTTTCATTATCTCTCGATATCATAACAAAAGTGAAAAGCTATCATCCCACCTAAAGTGGAAAAAAGATAGTGTGATAGAACCATTAAAGGTGGATTAGCCACCAAAGATGGAAAAGTGCAACCACAAAAGGTGGATATGATAAAGTAATAACACGATAAGTCCACCTAAATTGGAGATGATCCAACTACTCCTATGCAACTCCTAATTAAGCTTAAGTATAATTAGGACCTAGGAAAAAAATAACCAAGGTAAAATACCTTAATTACACCAACAACAATAAAGTTATGCTCTAGGATAAAAGTAGAAAATGTGTTTGAGAGTCTCCTCTTAGCAATATGATGGACAGTAAAAATCAACAACACTCAAGTGAGTTAGCCTTGAAATAATTGGAAGGCCATGGTAGAGAGAACACCAAGTAAAGTGAATAAGTTTCAGGTCAATGATATCCAGCCAAATATTTAAAAATTTAATTTTTAAGTGGTAAAAATTAACTATATAAGTCATCACTAATTTAGCTTAGTAAGTATGTGTAAGCATACAAAGAACTAAACTTATCTCTTACACACTTTGTAATTGAAAATGGTGTATTTGATTAGATCATTTCCAATATTTTTTAAAGGTTTGAAGCTTCTCATATCAATTATAAGAATCATATGAAAATAATGATGATAAATAATGTGCCAAAATGATTAAAAGTCTTGGTTAGAAAGCATATACTTCACTTTGGCCTCTAGTCAAGAAAGAAAATTCATAGCAGTCTTAGAAAAAAGATCAAAAAGAGTCTCTATACCTCTATAAAAAAATTAGAGCATGAACTCAAGGATGTTTAACAAGGTTATAAATGAAGGGAGCTATCCCCATAAAGATAGTACTTACCTTATAAAAAAATAAAAAATAAAAATGTTTGGCAAGGGGTTGATCTTGGTAAGAAATTATGAAGGAAATCCAACTAGAGTGCTAATTAGTATAAATATATTTATAATTCATTGAATTCCCACACAAGTCATGGCTTGATGGTGTAGAAAACTACTCTACTATTAAAAAATGGATGTAAAATGCATATGCAATGCTTTCACACTTTTTGATTACCCAAATCTTAGAGTGGGCAAGATGAGAGCATAAAATTATTTAGCCACGCTCATACCTAATGTGTATGCAAATGGAATAAATGGGAGCAATTTGACCATAACACACAATCAACACAACCAACCTCAATCATCCCTTCTTTAGTGAACAATGTGTGTTAATTGAAGCCATCTGCAGAATATCCAAGTCCAAGCCAAAATGGTTAATTTCACCAATTCATTTGATGAAAAAATAATCTATTTATATATGTTGGTTGAATTTACCAAGATTCATCAATGTTCTATACACATGAAATCATAGTAAGCCATCCAATTTTATAACATAAAATACATACTAATGTATACCTCTAATGATACTACCATCTAGGGTTTATAAGGCAAGCATAGATGCACTGCTAAGTAGCATAAATGATTGATATAATATTAGAAAAAATATGATACAATATTCTAGTTACAAACTTTAGACTATTGTAATGACATAAATTTATCTAAAATACTAAAAAATGAGCAAAGATAATCATACCCAAAATGTGTATGCCTCAAAGTAGTTGAACTATACATTAGAAGTTGAAGAAAGAGGCTAATGTAGTTGATGCCTACAATCTTTAAATGTTGAAACAATGACCCAATATGAAAGAAAGCAATCCTAGACACTAAAAACCAACAACTAAAAATGCATCCCAAACAAATGAAACCAATTGATATCAATCATAGTAGGAATTATTAATAACATAGATCTAAAATAGAAAACAATATTTGTTGGTACAGTAGGTATTAATGCATTGTAAATTTATACAATCATCAAAGTCCATCTTAAAAGGACATGTCCTATCTTTTATGGGCATAGGAATCTCCAACTAACCAATTCAATCACACCAAAATATTACTACCAAATGATCAGAAAGATCAAGTAAATATTACCAATAAAAATGAGCAACAAAATGTTATGAAAACAAATCAAAATTCTCCATCTTCAACATCAACTAGAACAATCTTCACTTACAAAACAAATGTGATTTCTAGGTGAAATCACCAAAACCAACAGAGAGGGTTTCCATCGTTGAAATTGGTATTCCAGAAAGATCTTTGTATTCTCAATCCTTAAGTATTGGAATCACCAAAGTCTAACAAATAAAAAAATATTTTCTCAAGACCCAACCTCCTTCTATAAAATTTTTATTTTCTTGAGAAATGTTTAATTCATTTAAAAGAAAAAACTCTTTGATTTTTCATCGCTTTCTTAAAAAGCACTTTTCTTTAAAAAAACAATATAAAGTGTTTTTGTGATCACTTTTTTGTAACCTTGAACCTAGCGACACTTTATATGCACACTCAAAATAACTTTTTAAAAATAATTAAATGTATTTATCTTTTAAAGAAGTTTAATTATTTATTTATATTGTTTCCTCTTTTCCAATGTTAATTAGCTTATAGGGAAAGTTCTTTGGAAAATAAGTATATGGTTAAAATATTGCTCATTTGTGAGAAGGGGATATTACAAATGGCTCCCCAATCTTTCCATATACTTTTAATAATCAAAATGGTAATTCCTATTATCATTTTATGTCCCCCTTCATTTCTCATTGATGAAAACCGACTTGAGAGATCCTAAATTTGCCACCTTGCATGGAATTTTGCCTTTGGTTGTTATTGTTAGGGTTTAAGCAGATCCAGAGCTAATAAAAATTAACAATTATATGCAGATTCAAATACACAAAATATGAAGAAAAACACAACACAAAATAACACAGAGATTTAACGTGGTTCAACCAAGATGGGCTACATCCACAAAACACAATCATCCAATCTTTTCTTATTATCTAGTAAATTTGTACAACACCATTACAATGCCTTATGCTTTCCAGCTGCTTATAATATGCAATTTTAGAGCAACATATAAAGTCGACTAACAAAGAATAACCCTAACCCTAAAGGAATATTCTTGTAATATTTTCCTTGTACATGTATTCTCGTATTCTTGTACACGTACGAGAAAATTTTCATCACAAGCTAATACTTATATTTGCATTCATAAACTTACTATTTCATCACAACAAAGGTTTCAGACCGAGGACAACATGACCAACATATAGACTCAAAAAGGCAGTTAAAGCTTAACTATCATATAAAAGTCTTAAGTATCATAAAAAATCTACAAATAAAGACATAAACTAGGACTCATCACATGGATGACATCTTGAATGCTTAAACCTGACTCAACCTCTCCTTCAATGCTTGATCATTGCTTGATTGCTTGCTCACTTGAATTGAATTTGGTAGAGTGTAATTAAGAAAGAGATCCAACTTACACATCAACATCATAGACTTCAAATGAGAGGGGCAGATCTCCTTTTATGCTTTACCATCCAAGAATTATTTAAATTTTTGGAGTAGGTCGACATGGGACCTAAATTATTTCCCACTTGATGTAAATTGTTGGGACTAAATTTGGGACTTAATTAGGAGGACCAGGGTGATGGGGCACCTTGGTCTCAGCTAGGACCATGGTACCCTATTGCCCTGGTATCGGAAATCAGGACTCATATTTGCACAGGAGACAAATGGGGAGCTGAAAATGTAGGTTTCATGAAGGTGTGAGTAGAATCAAAGAACACATCAGGAGCCAAGATATAGAACACCAAATTGAGGTCTAGGTGAGGACAAAATTGTATGTGGATATATTTTGTGACACTAAATTTAGTCCCCACTTCAGTGAGAGTATGAGAGTACACCCATACTCATGGTAAATTATAAAGTCACATTGAAAAACTTTCACCAGGATACCAAAGAGACAAGACACACCAAGCATCCAATGAATTTAGGAACTTACTATTCTAATATCAAGATAAAAGGGTCAACACATGAAAGGGAAAGAGCATGATTATACTAGCCTAGTAAGATTTATTACTATGAGTCATGAAAAAGAAAATTTCTAAATACCAAATTACAAAGCAAAAGGCTTGGTTTGCAAAGTAACTTGATAATTGAAAACACATCATGGGTGTGTGCATAAAGTGTAACATTGAGTGGAGTGTATGCCCCTACATTTAAGAAATTGTGTACGCCTTATCAAGAGCAATATCTTTAAGGTATCATTCATTCAAAATACAAACATGTCACCACAATGAGATGCCCCCATGAAAAAACAAATCAAAGGATAATGATCATAAAATATACAAGAAAAAGCACATAAGGGATCCACTAACTCTAGGGTCAGTAATGCACTTGTGATAAATAATGTATAGCAAGAATTATTGAATCAACCTCATCCCCCACAAGTAGTGGAACTATGAATACAATGGAATAAAATCACAATAG
Source organism: Cryptomeria japonica (assembly GCF_030272615.1). Classification (NCBI taxonomy): domain Eukaryota; kingdom Viridiplantae; phylum Streptophyta; class Pinopsida; order Cupressales; family Cupressaceae; genus Cryptomeria; species Cryptomeria japonica. The sequence goes on from NC_081412.1 coordinate 512,048,424, forward strand.
ATAACAAACAAATGTATTTTTGAGTCAACATGGAAGAGACCAAAAAGAAGATCTCAACACTTTGCATTGTCCCCAAGTAGACAACACAAGAGCACATGAATGACATAACATAGAGATGACATATAGAAGAATTGAGATATAAATTGAGGAATGTCACAAAGGATTCATCCTCTCTATTACCTTGCACTAATAGAGTAACAATGGTCTAAAGAGAACCTAACATAACACAAAAAATATATCAAACAACGCATCACAGGGAAGGCACATTATGAACAAGAAAACATGCAAAAGAAAATCCATGATACGAATGAAGCTAGTCAAGCAAATCATCCGCCTCCCAATATTTCTTAACATCATTTAGGGATGGTGGACAAGATGCAAGAGGAGCCACATCAAACATGGTAGATGAAGAATTGTGGTGAGATTTTTACTTGGAGGTTATTGGTTCATAGGTTAGATATTTTTTCAATGGATGTTCCTTGATACTGCATGGTTATGGTTGCACTTTCTTTGTGATGTTGTTAGTGGATTCATTTTAGATTTGACATTACCTATGCAGTGGGAGTTTTTAGTTGTATATGTAACATATATTGCACTTGGAGCTTATGGTTGCATGTTATGGTTTGTATATTTTGATGACTTGAGATTCACTTGATATGTTTGTGTACCTTGGAGGTATGGAAGTTGGATGCATTAGCACTTGTTGCAGGTGCTTTTATAGCTATGTTTATTGGTTCTCTACAGCTACTGATGCATTGGATACCTTTGGATTGAGTGTTCATGTTTGGATATCAGTTGAGGTAGGACTTATCATTCGTTGTGACAAATTGTACGGATTTCTCTTTGGTTGGCCTCCTATGTGCAGTATTAGTGACTTGGTGGTAGGTTATAACATTTATGTATGAGATGGTGGTCAATTTGTTTCTTGTTGTAGGTATCTTCATGGAGCACATGCAGAGCTTTGATTCCATGATACTACATGTGGCTAGAGGGATTGTTCCCTTGTTCATGATGTGGTTACTTAGTGCCCCTTATGAAATTTATACAACAAGTGAGAGAATGTTGGGAAAATAGATGTTGTACACCTTGTGTGATAATGTTTAAAATTAAATTATTTTATTTTAAATTATGTAATTTGTACATGGAGGTGTAAAGTGTAGAGATTCCCTTGGAATATTCTTGGGGCCACCTAAGGAGTTGTATGATAACATTGGGATATATTATATTGCTTTTATTTAATATTGGGTAAAGTAATTTAATAAAGTACCCAATATTAAACATGGAGTCAATTGGGTAGTTAGCTCATGGTATTAGCACATGGTTTTGATGTAATAAGACTTGGTGGTTTTGTGGGAGCTTATGTTCTATAAAAGAAACCATAAGGGTAGTTGTTTGAGTTATCTAGGTTTAGTATTTATGGAGGTTGGAAGCATGGCATGGGATACATGGTTACATGCTTGTTTACATGGAGTGCTTGTTGATGGTTGAAGTTTTGAAAGCTTTCATAGCTGTATTTGTAATGGTGCATTGATAACAATGTATGGTGATGGATGCTTTTGGAGAATGGGTTTTTCTCTCATAAGGGTTTTCCAAAGATATATTTTGTGTCATCTTTGATTGGTATGTTGTCTATTATTTGCATATGGATTCTAAGTGATTATTTTGTTGATTTCTCAATTAGCTTATGTGGAAATTGTCATATGTATGGCTGCAAGTTTCTTTTCATGAATCACAAGAAGCCAAAACTATAGCAACACAAGCATCATCATGAACAACATTATATGTGATCAATAGGAGGAGATGGAATACAAGGTTAAAAAACTAGATCATGTGTGATAATACCCAATTTCAAGTAACCGAAGTTCTCCTCAATATTAGAATCCACACTAGAAGCGTGTTCATCATTTGAAGAACCAAAGACATAAATAGGAACAAAGTCCAAAAAGGAATACAACTAAGATACATGATCCACCACCCTAGTAGAAATTATAAGAATTTGTCAAAAATAGCCAAGATGAAGAGCTCAATGAATAGAACAACAAGAGAGAAAATATTGATAAGAACAAACTATATTCTCATCAAGATAAAAAATATGATCAACAAGATCATCAAAATTACATACAATGAAGATGAGCCTGCATATAAAGGCAAGGCCATATGGACATGTGAACACACGATCATGATATGTGGCTCAATGAGAAACAAGGGTACGTAGAAGAAATAATAAAGTATTTCACAAGAGGTGGATCACCCACCAAAGGTGTAATGTAGCAATAAAAGAAGACCACAAAAGGTGGAATTTCTCCTATAAGCAACTTTCCTATGTGCACAATTCCCTAAGTGTAGATTATATGCAAACTACTATGAAATTAATTGTCCTGTCAACTTAAGTAAAGTGTAATTATGAGATAGACCCCCCTTAAGTGCAACTTAGGAGAATGTAGAATCCAGCTAACAATGTAACATGGGTTCTAGCTACTAGGCCATGTTAGGTACCCATGTACAAATGCAATGCAATCTCTCACAAATAGAGAAAGGGAGAAAACCACGTGGGAAAAAAGTCCCCCACAAAAGAGAGATGAAAATACAAAATAACTCTCAAAGAAGTATGAGAAGGACAAAAACCTATGTGACGAAAAAGTCACCCCCATAAGAGAGAAGAAGAGAGACCAAGTAACCCCCCTCAATGTAGAATATACACCAATGGTAGAAGCTAAAAACTGAATGAAGAAACTACTCCACAATCATCAAACAACATTTCTCCCTTAGGAAGAAACAAAACCAAAGGTGTATCCATGAAGTCTCCCCAATACTGAAATGAAGATGTAGGAAGAAATCTTAAGATATTTGGAGTCTCTAAAAATTTCTTGTGTCCACATGTTGATGCTAAAAGTTGCCCCTCCAAATCAAGTGCACTAGTCCACACTATTGAAAAGGACAATCCAGGATCTAGTGAAGATGAATGTAGAACACAATCCAAAGACTCAAGTGTCTCCTCTAAGGATAAAGAGACCTCCTCCAAATGTTGTATATAAGTATCCACAATCATGTCAACCTCGAAAGAATGATCATGTAGAGAATGAACAAGAGGGTCAGAGTGTTCCTGGAAGACAAGGTACATCCTACTACACTAAATCACAAGTAGCCAAAATGGTAGCAACATCTACATCATCAAGCATAATAGTAGATGTGATATCAATAGGGGGAAATGAAATGCAAGGATCAAGAATTGGATTACATGTGAGGACACCCAAGTTCAAGTACCCAAAGTTCTTCTCGATATCAGAATCCACACAATAAGTATGATCATCATGTGAAGAATCAAAATCATCAATAAGACCAAAATCTAAAAAGGAGCCCAACTAAGATGCAAGATCCACCACCCCAGTAGCAATGATAACTCTACTCTCCATGTATCTAATGATAACTGAATCAGGTGTGAAATCCACAGTCTTCCTTGTTACCCCATGAGTGATCTGATAGATGGAAAGAAGATTGTTTGTCAAATGAGGTACACACAACACATCATTGAAGGAGTTATCCCCAGTAGCAATAGATCATTTCCCAATCACATTCATGTATGTATGATTTACCATAAAAATTGGTGGCATGTTGGAAGGCTCAAATGAAGAGAACATAGATTGTGAAGATGCCATATGATGAGAAGCATTGAATCTAGAAGCCATCTTCCTAAATGAAGACTTGTAGTAGCACAAAGAGATTTTCCTTTACTTGTCCCAAAAGTGTGATCCTTCCCTTTAGCAAATTCCTTTTCTTGGAAAAAAGAAGCCAAATTAGACATTCTAGAAGGCAAACTGATTTTTTTTTATGTCGCAATTCATCAATATCCTTCTTGTAACAACATTGTTCATCATGTGTCTTGAATTCTTGCAATGTGCATAAAAAAGATTCTCTTTAGGTGAGGATGTAGAATTTCCATGTTGTGGAGAGGATGATTGTGCTCTATTGTGACTTTGGCATAAACTGCTTATGGTTCTCACCTTTTCCTTGATTTCTTTGATTCCCTTTATTAGCCACCAAAGCTTGGGACTTTGAAGACTTGACAATATTCATCTTGTTCAACTTTGATTGCTCGTGTATGAACATCTCCATGAATGCATCAAATGATGGTGGAGTGTATGAGGTGCCTTGAGTAAACCAATGGCTATGAAAGCTAGAAACAAAGGCTGCATACTCTAATGGAAGCTTGTCCAACTTATTGTAAACCAATAGAGCATCCTTCTTGTCAATGCCACAATCCTTAAGCTTTTCTCTTAGCTCATTAGCTTTCTTTATTTTTTTTGATCTGTAATATGAGTTATTTTATTATATTATAAAAAAGTAGTACATTGTCAACAAGGATTATATCAAATATAAAACCACCCCAACCCCCATCTAAAACCACCAAACCACCCTACAAAAATCAAGTGTCAAAACCACCATCCAGTAAACCCACCAACACCATCCCACATCCAAATTACATCCAAAATATAAAATTTCAAGCTCAAAAAGAGGGTGCTCGTTACAAAATTGCTAAACAACAGTAACTAATAAAGCAAGTTTATACGATACTATTGAAAAAACAAATGAAACTTTGAATTTTCCAGCAGAATTTAAAAAAAATCTATAAACATAGCAGAAAAAAAAAGAGCTACCAAGAGCGTAGCCAGGTTCATCTCATCCCTCAACCGCAGCACTCGTCTCTCCACCCGTCTCGCTTCCTCCATTGCTCAGGAGAATTTCCAATGGCGCATTCATTTCCATCAACTCCACACTCATGTGTTTGGTCATCAGATGTTGCCTCCTTCCTCCTCCTTCCTCCTCCCCTACCTCCACATGGGCCTGACTAATCACCTCCTCTAGTTCCATAATTTGCACATACAATTTCAAGGTCTCCCATCCTCTACTCGCCATCTCCCAAAACTTGGCCTTCACCTCTTCACGCCATCTGAGGAAAGGGATATGCGTATGTCTACCCCTAAGTTCTCAATGTTGCTCCAAAATACCTTCGGCCACATCAAACCCCCGAACCGACATCGCCCATTCTAGCAAAGACTCCAAATTATATAGATATTCTTGCAGTACTATAGATTTCATTACCTTTCGAACCTCTGCACATGAGGAGTCCAATTCCAGCCCCCACGCCATGATGAGGGAGTAGATGTTTGCCCTTGTCTGATATCTATGACCTATCACTGCCAATTCTTCTCCCAACACCAACTGCACAACCTTCAAGAATAAAGGTTCCTTTGAACGAAACATAGTCATCAATCATCTCTTTGCAATCGGCCCCAGGAATGCATGCATCATTTTGGATGTTCTCAATAAAAAATTGGCGTCCATTGCACCCACCAACCACAAAACTACCTCTCCTTGTCAAAAAACCGCTTCCTCAGACCAAGAGAAACATTCACCAACCACATTCCTTAGCTGTTGTTTTCTCTGTTGGTCTTTTGAAGCTTTTCTTTCTATGTTCTGTTCTCTCTAGTTTCTTTAATGCTTATCTTCTCATTTTGTAAGCGTGTTTCGGGTCCCTTAAAACCTGATTTTCCTTAATAAAAAACATTCAGCAACCACATTGAATGAAATTTCATTTTCATTACACCTATAAATGTGATTAACACAGCTTCCATCATCATTGTAGAAATACTCAAAATTAATTGCCAATATCAACCGAGATGACCTTAACACTCGGGTAGAGAAAAAAGATAAAAACACTCATCTCCCACACTTCATCTTGATCATTTGTACTGTCTAGTACAACTGTTTAAACTTTCCATTGTATAAAGTCATCATCTCAACCCCACCACCTCGTCACCCATTTGTCGAGTTCACATGCCACATAAGATAAACAATCCGCTAAAACATTCCCACCTCTTCTAATGTGAGAAATACAAAAATCTTAGAAATTAATTAATTTTGATTGAATCAAAGCTATGAATTTGTTTAGCCTCCAGTTCGGGGTTTATCCTTTCATAATAGCATCCACTACTACCATGGAGTCTCCTTCCAAATGCACATTTGGAGCCTTCATATTAATAGCCAATTCGATTGCTAATAGAGAGGCCTGCACCTTAGCTTCATTGTTAGTCTCGTCTTGTAGTCTTTTCACACCCTTGAAGAGAATCAACCTGTCTGCATAACGAGCAATGCATCCCACCACGGAGACACCTAGGTTACCCCTATAAGCCCCATCAAATTTGATTTTAGTCCACCCTCGCTCCAGTTTAGACCACACTTCCTCCTCAGGCCCATTCACCTCACACAAAGGATGAATCCCAGAGAACCCATGAACGGGTTAGCTCATTAGCTTTCTTGAAATAATCTTGGATTGTATCAAAATCCCTTGGATCCAATAATGTAAGTTCATTGTCAAGCTTGTAGCCCCTAATCTCATCAACTTGACCATATAATTTCTCATGGATATCCCAAGCATCCTTGACTATAGTACATTTCTCAATGTGAAAAATCAGGTCATTTGATACATACTTTCTCAAAGTTCCAAGAGCCACTGAGTTTTTAGCGAGCCATTCCAATTGAGCATTAGGATCAACTTTAAGATCTGTTGGTAATGTAATTGTTCTATTTATGTAATGAATGAGTCATTTTTCCATTAGCTTACTCCATGCTTTAATTTTCCATGATGCATAATTATATGGAGTTAAAAGTAGAATTTTAGGAGAAATCATAGCAACAAAATGAAAGAGCACAAGATAGAGAGAGGAACAATCACACAAGACACTCCCCCCCAATTCACTCAATCAAAGAACCACCCACAAAATGATGATTTGACAATTTATACTTAGTGTGTGTACAATCTGCCACTTGCAAACAAGGGCAAAGTGGGCTTCTAATTTCAAGATTATATGATGCAGAGTGCACACAACAGGAACTGTCAAATGGACTCACAGTCTAATAGACTCAAAAGGTGACTATTCCAACTTAGTCTACCTTACCCACACTTGGTAAGGAAGTGTAAGACCACCCTCACACAACCTTAAGACCTATCCAAGGCCAAACCCAATCCCATAAGGGTTACTCAACTTTGACACAAAAGTAGCTTCAGGGACTCAATCCCTTAATGAGACTCAATTAGGGAAAATGACTCAAATCTACTGTCTGATCTAAAACAGCAGTAGGGACACCTTCTAGGACCCTAACCAACCAAGAAACAACCACTAAGTGGCTGCCCCAAATCTTACTATGCCAACTTCACCTTTTGGGCTTACTCGGCTACTAGGTTTGTCAGCAAGGAACCGATCAATACAAGACAAACTTTACAAAGGACATGGAACTATTTTTGTTGATTTGGAACCTCCAACATATGGTTAAACATTCCCCAAGAGGATAGAGCCTCACCTTACTCCTGCACTATCAAACTCTCACTTGGTTCACAGGCCTAATTGGCCAATTCAGGCTTGGAGCACCAACAAGCACTTGATGATGGGTTCATAAGGCTTGGAAAGAGTCTTGGTAAGTTTATTCAACTTGTTTTCTTTCCTTTCAATAGCTTTCACTAGACCCTTGGTCCTTCTACTGATCGACACACTTCAAACATCAAAGTGCAGGCTAAATACATGAGGATATTTAGCCTATGGCTTGCACAAACACCAAGCAATATTCTTCACCAGGTCCTAAGTGTTTAGGATGTTATAATACACCATCATACCTTGCAAATTCCAAAGGGACTTGAATTGACACCCCTAGAATTGCAAGATATGTGCCATTTAGCAGTAAAACCCCAAAGCCCTAGGGTTTGCAGCAGTTTAGAGAAAAAAATTCGATAACTTCCTCAATTCAACACCAAAATCTATCAAACTAGAACCAAATGAAAGGTCTTTCACATTTTCACACGACCATGGGCCTATTCCAGGCTTTCAAACCTGTATAGAACCGTACAGTCACGAGTTTGCTCAGAAAACTGGGTTTTTATCAAAATTTTGTGCAATTTTACATCTCCATCCCTTCCAACCCTTTGGAAGTTAAATTCAAAGCCTAAATAAGCTTCCCCTAATAGGCTCAACCAAACCAAGGTGGTTGGGAACCATTGGAGCCTTTATTTAACTAAATTTCAAAAGTTGCACAAAACTGTCAAAAGTTGTCAACTCCATTTTTGACAGTTTTTGCATTTTTTTTGCAATTTCAACATTTATGACCCCTAACCATTCCAAAATGGTTCTAACATGACCATATGGACTACCACACAATAAGGATCACCAAGGCAACTCTAGGTTTATAGAATGACCTAAGAGTCCCTTGACCACACAATAAGGATCACCAAGGCATGGATGGTCATCACACATCCTTATTACAAGAAAAACATGAAAAAGAAAACAAAATGCCACAAAGACAAGTCAAGGTGCCCTGCACCATTATAACTACCTCAAATAGGCTATATAAGACTCAAACCAATAATGCAAGAGTTCTAAATGAGATCCAAGAAAATTACAAGTACTATATAGGCCAAAAATGACTTAATACTAAAAGTATAATTTCTAATCAAAATGGTGAAAATTTGATAGCACCACGTGAAAGTAGATGAAAAATTAGACACTTTAAAAAAAAAGTCACCTAGAAAGGAGATCTTATGAACCCAAACGAAGCCCAAGAATTTGCAAAAATGAGGATTGAACAAGTACAGTTGTGAAAAACTAATTTTTTTGAAAAAACTATCCATAAAAATAAAAAATAACCTATAGGTAAGTGCACCAAGATGGTGAACAAAAAGGGGGGTATAAGTGGCTACTTTTTTTTTCTTCTGAAAAACA